>NC_056729.1:1252475811-1252715811 GCF_019279795.1 Protopterus annectens
ATTTTTAATATAAAGCTATTACTTATATGAAGCTATATATTGCATAATCATGCATCTGTTTTTCATTTTTCCATTGACATAAACCTATTATAAATATTTTGACTAATTTCTGAAGAAACTACAAGTTAATGTACATTTTGTGAAAAATAAACATGAGACATAATATTTTTCCATAACACAGTTTCGTAGTTTTTGCATTATATGTTGTTTAGCTTCTTCCCACATAGCTTTAGCTGCCACAACAGAATATCCTTTTTACCCATACTCCTTAATACTTAATTTAGTTGTGTACCCATAAATATTTGTATTACTGAACTAGTTCATGTGTGGGTACATTTTATAGCCATAACCTTTGTTTTGTCAGCATTAATTTTTATATCACAAAAAAAACTGAAACTTTCATTTTCTGGTTATATCAGGTACAAAATAATGTCATCTGCAAATAAAGCCAACTTTTCTTGATTATCATACCAATCATATCCTTGAATTTCTGAGTCCCTTTTTTATAGGTTCATAGGTAGGTACTAGGCTATTGGCCCTAGGGTCTATATAAGCCTAGCCAAACGATACCCTGGCTTTTGCCACCCACGAAAATTATTTTCCTGTGCCCCTGTCGAGCAGAGCCACAGAAGTGATCCCCAGGGTGAATTTCCTATCTCCCATCCAATCATCAAGATTTTTCTTGAAGAGTGCTAATGAGGAGCTTTGTTTGATATAGATAGGTAGTTTGTTCCAGAGTATGGGAAATCTCTGGGGCAGGAATCTATCCCTCCAGCATGTTCTGTTTATTGCAGTGACAAGGTTTAGGTCCCTAGAGCATGTAGCTCGGTGGGATTGGGATTTCTTTAAGTGGAGCATGTCCAACAGCTCTGGGTTTGACATAGGTTTGTATGTTAGGCAGAGATCGCCTCTGAGTAGGCGATATGCAACAGAGTAAAACTGGAGTTTTTTGAGACGGTCTGCGTAGGTCATCTGTTTGAGGCTGGTAATCCTCTTTGTGAGGTATTTCTGTGGCCTTTCCAGTTGTTATAGATGTCTTGTAAGGTACATACCAAAAGGGGCATTGTACTCTATAATGGGTCTAATGAGTTATGAGTAGAGGGGAACAATGACCTCTTTTTTCCTGGATGTGAAACCTTTTGTGATGAGGTGTGCCATGTAGAAGGATTTCCTGACTACTGTGGCGATGTGATTATCAAAGGAGAGACTACTGTCCACCTGTGTCCCAAGGTCTCTTATCACACTTTCTGTGTTAAGTAGACTACCGTCTATGTGGCAGTTCATGGGTACATAGTTTTTACCAAAAGGGATGACAATGCACTTTTTGGCATTGAGCTTGGGGCTATGGCTTTGACACCAGGCATCTGTCTCAATGACATGTCCACATCGTTAGGAGTTTTGATTATGGCTCCTAGTTTGCGGTCATCTGCAAAATTTGTTAGCCAAAGACCTTCTGTGTTAGCTTGTACTTCAGAGAAGTAGATACCAAACAGGAGAGGGCATAGGACTGAACCCTGTGGTACTCCACTTGTCATTGGTCTGAAGTTGGATTTAGAGTCTGCTACTTTCACAGTGTGGGCTCTATCAGTGAGCCAGTTGGCAACCCATCTTGTGACATACGGATTTATACCTAGTTTAGTGAGTTTATCTATAATTCCAGAGTGGGGGATGGTGTTGAAAGCCTTGGTGAGATCTAGATAGGCTGTGTGAAACACCTTACCCTCGTCTACATCTTTGGTGAGTGCTTCAAAGAAATCTATCAGGTTTAGGAGACATGATCTGCATTTTACAAACCCGAACTGGGTAGAGTCAAGAGTTTGGAGATTACCAATGTCATTGTTTATAAATTCCATGATGATACATTCCATGGCCTTGCAGACCAGGCTCATCAGGCTAATGTGGCAGTAGTTCCCGGGGTCTGTGGTGGCTCCCCCTTTGTGGAGTGGGATAATCATTGCTGTGCACCATTCAGTGGGCACAAAGCCTGAGGTGAGGCTATGATTGAACATGGTACTTTGGTGGGGTGCCAGTTTGTTCTTTAGTTCATGTAGAATGCAGCCTGGGATGTTGTAAAGTCCCATGGATGCTGTGCTCTTGGCTTTGGAGAGTGTGTTTTTTACCTGTGCAGCCGTGATTACAGGAACTTTGCATTCTTCCGGTATAGAGATGGGCCCTTTAGGGAATGAGAGAGGGGTAAAGTTAGCACTGAACCTATCTGCCAGGATGTTGGCAATATCAGTTGGTTCTGTATATTTAGTACCATTGTGCTGTAATTCAGAGCAGATCCGAGTGTTGCCATTGAGATTCGTGACATAACTATAGAATGCTTTGTGGTTGTCTTTAGAATCAGTGGCGATTTTGTTTTCGTAACGAGCTTTGGAGGATTTTATTAGGGATCTCAGCTTCTTACTGAGGCTGACCACAGAGTCCCTCCAATCATGGGATTTTTACTCTTTTTTGCAACAGTTTCTTTCTTCCTTCCATTGTAGAGTTTGTTAATGGCAGGGGACCACCAAATTGGATTCCTTTTTTTGGAGGATAGCATCTTGGTTCTGTTAGGGATTGCACGATCCATGCACTCGTGTAAGTGCTTATAAATTGCAGTTGTATAGGATTCAGCAGTCGTACCTCTATTGTCTGTCAGCATGGGTGTCGTGAAGTTTACCACTTCTGTATTAAGAAGCATGAAGTTGGCTTTGGAAACATTTTTTTATGATGGTTTCCCTAATTGGGGGTGGGGGTGGGAAGAGGATGTCTAGGGTGATTTTCTTGTGGTCGGATCTGACCAACAAGGAATTGATCTCTGGTGTGGAACACCGGTTGCCCATGTTGGTAATGACCAGGTCTAGGATATTGCTGCCTCTGGTGAGGGTGTGGATAAGTTGACCAAAAGCGTTGGAATTTATGAATTCCAGAAAACGTTGAGCACAAGAGTTGGTACATGAGTAGTTTTCCCAGTTAATGGTGGGGTAGTTGAAATTGCCCATTATTAGGGTGTTAGGTTGTATCCTAATATTTTCCAGTGTATCAAGAAATGAGGAGTGGGAATCCTGGGGCATGGTGGGGGATCTGTAGCAAGCTACAATTTGGATTGCGGTCTTGCCCAGAGTTAGTTGCACCTGGATAATCTCGGATACATTATGCTGAGCAACTAGCCTGGAGGTGTGGATATCAAACCACAAACGAAAAAACTGTTGAACCAAAAGAGCGTAACAACGAACAAGAACACTATGAGAGACTACTTCGTAAAATAAACAGACGTTTAATGACTCCAAATTAATGTTGCGCTAAATCAAATATTTAGCCTTCCTCAGACAAACAGCAGAACAGGAAATGACATTTCTTAAAATATATGTATAGAACCAATTGGGATAAAGTGCATTTAGTAATTAGTTGTAACTAAGGTTACCTTAAAGTAGTATAATCCATTGCAAACATAAGCCTTGAATAAAGGTAAAGATAGAGTGCCTCTATAGGCATTGCAGAACAGCAGTAATACTTTGTTGCAAGTAGCTCCATTCATCAAAATATTTACACAGATGTTAAACTCTATAATTACTGGGTTATTTAATCATACAACTTGCTTCATACTTATGTGATATATTAAAATGTTATAAAACAGTGAATGATAAACTAAAAATATTTGTGTATATTTTAAATTGTTACCAAAATATTTCCACAATTTGGAACATTATTTCCACATTTAAACATTAAAATACTGATTAGTTTTGCCAGCAGAATTCTATACAATAATCATAAAATAATACAATTTTACATTAGTGCATTCTGTTAGGGAATAATTGATGTTGGGTCCATTTCATATCCAAATGTAGAGACCTTCCTATATGTGTTATCTGTTATCGATAACCATTTTAATACATTTTATTGATAGGTTGTCGTTGATGCCAGGTAATAAATGTGCTGTTCGTACCTGCCACATCAATTCATCTATCTCTAACCTAATTTGCCAGGGCCACCCATTGGATCTGGCATTCTTTGTTGAGTATAACAAAGTTGAAGGAATGCCCTGTATTGCTAATAATATGCTTAGCTAGGGCATTGTTCACATCCCTTCTGCTAATAGCATAAATGTGTTCGTGTATTCTGGTCTTGAATCTCGCTCTGTCTTGCCAATGTAGAAGCTTCACATTGGCTACACAGGCAGCATATACAGATTTTGATTCACAGTTGTAATGCTTGCTTATTTTATATGTCCTATCTTTAATGTTGAACTGAGTGCCCACTCTAATAAATTTGCATTCTGCAGGCACCACATTTGTACATTCCTTTGGGGCTGAAATGAACTTTTGGTGCCCTTTCAAAATGGCTTTAAGGTTTGGCCTCTCCTGTATGTTATGTTGGGTTTTAAGCCTAATGCTGTAGACAAAGTACTGTCATGATTAATTCGTCCCAATTCTTATACAGGATCTCCTAATTTTTGAAAATCTAGCGAAAGTGTGTAAAGACACATTATAATTAGTGTTACTTCTATCTCTAGTTGGCAGACTAACGAATTAGTGCCAATTCTTCTTCCCAGTTTTGTTATTAAAGGGAATAAAATGGCCTGACTTCCGTTTATTTACTACTTCCACTATGATGTTGTCAATCAAAGTAAGTGGACCACTTACTTTGATTGACAACATCATAGTGGAAGTAGTAAATAAACGGAAGTCAGGCCATTTTATTCCCCTTCTTAATAACAAAACTGGGAAGAAGAATTGGCACTAATTCGTTAGTCTGCCAACTAGAGATAGAAGTAAGGACACTAATTATAATGTGTCTTTTTACACACTTTCTCGCTAGATTTTCAAAAATTAGGAGATCCTGTATAAGAATTGGGACGTAATTAATCATGACAGTACTTTGTCTACAGCATTAGGCGAAAAACCCAACATAACATACAGGAGAGGCCAAAACCTTAAAGCCATTTTGGAAAGGGCACCAAAAAAGTTCATTTCTCAGCCCAAAGGAATGTACAAATGTGGTGCCTGTGCAGAATGCAAATTTATTAGAGTGGGCACTCAGTTCAACATTAAAGATAGGACATATAAAATAAGCAAGCATTACAACTGTGAATCAAAATCTGTAGATATGTTGCTGTGTAGCCAATGTGAAGCTTTCTACATTGGCAAGACAGAGCGAGATTCAAGACCAGAATACACTAACACATTTATGCTATTAGCAGAAGGATGTGAACAATGCCCTAGCTAAGCATATTATTAGCAATACAGGGCATTCCTTCAACTTTGTTATACTCCAACAAAGAATGCCAGATCCAATGGGTGGCCCCTGGCAAATTAGGTTAGAGATAGATGAATTGATGTGGCAGGTACGAACTAGAGCACATTTATTACCTGGCATCAACGACAACCTATCAATAAAATGTATTAAAATGGTTATCGTATAACAGATAACACATATAGGGAAGGTCTCTTACATTTGGATATGAAATGGACCCAACATCAATTATTCCCTAACAGAATGCACTAATGTAAAATTGTATTATTTTATGATTATTGTATAGGAATTCTGGGCAAAACTAATCAGTATTTTTAATGTTTAAATGTGGAAATAATGTTCCAAATTGTGGAAATATTTTTGGTAACAATTTAAAATATACACAAATATTTTTTAGTTTATCATTCACTGTTTTTATAACATTTTTAATATATCACATAAGTATGAAGCAAGTTGTATGATTAAATAACCCAGTAATTATAGAGTTTAACATCTGTGTAAATATTTTGATGAATGGAGCTACTTGCAACAAAGTATTACTTGCTGTTCCGTTGCAATGCCTATAGAGGCACTCTATCTTTACCTTTATTCAAGGCTTATGTTTGCAATGGATTATACTACTTTAAGGTAACCTTAGTTACAACTAATTACTAAATGCACTTTATCCCAATTGGTTCTATACATATATTTTAAGAAATGTCATTTCCTGTTCTGCTGTTTGTCTGAGGAAGGCTAAATATTTGATTTAGCCGAAAGCGCTAACATTAATTTGGAGTCATTAAACGTCTGTTTATTTTACGAAGTAGTCTCTCATAGTGTTCTTGTTCGTTGTTACGCTCTGGAGGTGTGGATATCCTTAATGAATATGGACACGCCTCCACCTTTAGTGCTTCGGTCCAGGTTAGGTGGCCGAAAGGTGTGGTATGAATTATAGCCTGGTTATGCAGGGGTGCTCTCTGGAGCCTTGAACCAAGTCTCTGTCACTGCACATGCCAATGGCAGTAAATATAATGTAAATAACAAAGGGGAAAGAGGACACCCCTGCATGGATCTTCTGTTCAGACTCAACTTATCAGAGAAGAACCCTCCCACTTTAATCTTTGCCTCTGATCCCTCGTATATCCTCTTAATTAACCTTATTATTGTATTGGGGAATGCAAATGCTTCCACTGCCCAACTTATAAGATTCCAGCTTACTTTATCAAATGCTTTCTCTTCATCAAGACCTATCAGCTACAGCAATATTTTCTTACATTCTTTTTCCCTTTGGATCATCATTGTTCCATTAATGTTATCAAATGTTTGCTTCCCCTTCATAAAACCACATTGATCCATATCTATTAATTTTGGCAATACCTTTGCCATTCTTTTCACTAGTACAGACATAAACACTTTATAATCATGGTTTAAATTGAAATGAGCCAACATGACGTTGGATCTGATGGGTCTCTATTGTCTTTGGCAATTACAGCCATCACAGCTTTCATCCAGGATGTTGGTATCTTCTCCTCCTTTTAAAATTTTGTTAAACCAAACCTTGCAGATCTTTATAACTTTCTTCCCACCTGGTTTCCAGACTTCCACTGGTATACCACCTATTCCTGCAGACATTCTTGCAGATTGATTATATGTCACCATTTTTATCTCATCTCATCCTATTGTAACTGATAATTTTTGAGCATTATCTATCTCTAACCTTGGCATACTTAAGTATTCCATAAATATTTCCATTTGTAATTTTTCTTGATGTCCACATTCCTCTGCTTTAAATAAAGTTTCACAACATTTCTAAAATATATCTAATACCTCTGTAGGATCTCTGGTTATTTTTCTTGTTATTGACTTCCTAAGTTTAGAAACAACCCTTTCTACTTTCTTTTGCCTGGGTTGTTATGCTAAAAGTTTTTGTGTTCAGGAGATATTATCAAAAACAGTTGCTTAACTGCAATATTTCTAGACTCATGCATATTATCCACACATTGCCTTATTTTCTGCTTTGTACTTTGCAATTGCACCTCTTCTTGTTCTTTCAGATTCCCCTTATTCTGCAATACTTTAACCTTTGTTAGCCCCTATAAATAATTCTTGTTACTTCTTAACCATATCTCTTTTTCTTTTAATTCTATCCTATTTTTTAAACTCCACTTTCATTTTATCCCACTCACTAGCTATAACTTTGAAGACATTTCTATCTTTCCTAATAGTTCTTGAATAACTTTCACTACCCAGTCCTTAAATTGCTCTGTTTTTAACAGGTAGGTTGAGAAGTGCCATTGTCTAATTTTATCTTCATTACCCTGCATTTTATCTTAGTTGTTACTGGTGCATGATTTGAAATAGTTATTGGATATATGTTGACAATTTCAATTAAATGCACATGTTCTTGTGAAATATAATTTCTGTCTAGTCCTGCCCATTTATTGTACCTTGGGGTTATAATATGTAAATTCTCTCTGGGTTCCTACTACTGAATTCATAAAAGTCTTCAGAAATCTAACCTCTTGTGTTATATTTTCCCTTCTAGGTCCCCCACATACATCCTCACTGTTGTAAATCAAAGTTCCTGTCCCCACCTATAAGTAATATTCCTTACTGAAAGCTAATTATTTCTCTCCAATTGTTTAAGCTCCATAATAGCAGTTTTAGGTGGAATATAAATACATACCAAATGAATCCTCCTCCCTTGCCAGTAGCCCCTTACCACCACAAGTCTACCATACTATCTTTTTTCCTTCTTCTGTCACTATTGAGGCTTCTCTAGTAATTCCTCTAGTAAGTTCCTCACCAAAAGGATAAAGGGTCTCAAAAATATGTCTTGCCCTGTGTATCCCGACTTGGACTAACTGATGTCTCTATCACATTAAACAGGAGTTTGGCAAATATACCTGCTTGCCTCTTAGCTTTGACCTTATTTTCTATTGGATTAACAAATTCCAAAGGGTAACCTCTTCTTGTGAGCATCTGACTTAAAATCTCACAGTCTCTTAGAAAGTCATCCTCCTCAGAGGTCATTCTGGCAATCCTGACATATTGCCCCTTGACCATTGCCCTTTTTTGGTGCACAGGATGCCATCTTTGAAAGTGCAGTAATGTGTTTGAATATGTAGGTTTTCTATACAGTTTTGATACAAAAGTCTTATTCTTATAATTTTTTTATAATAGTCACATCCAGAAAGTCAAGCTTGTTATCATCTTAGCTGATTGTAAATTTAAAAAAATCTGTGGTAGTGTTAATATAGGCTACAAACTCATTCAAACTTTCAACACCACTTTTCCAGAAAAGGACTATATCATCCAGGTAGCGGCCATATAGGGCCAACGACTCTCTAAATTTTGAGTTCATAATATATTGGTCCTCCCAGTAGGCCAGTACTAACTTTGATAGCAAAAATGTTAAAATTAGTATTGGAAAACAATGTTTTTCTTTGCTCAAATAATGTATATAAACAAACACAGGGGGAACCATGGGCACCCCCTGTGCAAACACATATGCTAATTTAGTTGTCTCATTTTGGGAAAGACAATTTGTGTTACATGAAACCAATAGGTGGAGAGGTAGAATTTTTCTGTATAGGCGTTTTGTTGATGATGTTTTTATTTTATGGCAGGGTGATGAGAATGATCTCCTGCAATTTGTATCTTTTATAGAGGACACTACTACATTTTTTCAGTTCACGGCTACATTTTCAAGTACAGAGATTGACATTTTAGATGTCAGGGTCAAACAGGATAGAGAAGGTTTCAAGACGGCTTTATACAGAAAGGATTGCTGGAGAAATAGCCTATTAACCTATGACAGCATGCACCTGAGATTCACTTTTAGAAATATAGTGAAGGGGAAGGTTAGCAGTGTATCCAGGATATGTACATAAGAGACAGTGTTTGAAGCTGAGATAGAAAAGTTGAAAAACATTTTATGAACAGAGGTTATAGTCAAACACTTGTTTGTAATGTGACTAGCCTCAAAGCGGAATATAGTAAAGGTAAGATGAGTCCTCTGTTAAGAAGTAACCTAAGTCACAATGATACTGAATGTAATAACAGTATAGGGAGTGAAATACCAAAAAAACTAGAATGATATTCACATATAGTAATAACATTCATGGGGTGTGTGACATAATAAAGAAAAATTGGAACATTTTAAAAAACGATGATAAATTAGCAGGACTAGTAGGAGATCAACCTAATTTTGGTTTTAGAAGAAACAAGAACCTCAAGGATATATTGGGACAGGAAAAATAGAATGAAAAGAAAAAAAAACTATTATTAAGGAAGGTACAAGATCATGTGGCTCATGCAAAGCCTGTGATTTCATTAATAAGGAAACTAGTTTTAAACATCCGGTCACAGAAAGGAATTTTAAATTCAAGGCTAAGGCCACATGTAGGACAACAGATATTGTTTATCTTGCTAAATGTCAACTATGTTCATGTTTCTACTTATGAAAAACCAATAATATGTTTAAGGTCAGGATCCTGCAACATTTATCCTCTATTCAAACCAAAAATCAACACAGTGCACTATATAGGCATATTAATGAAAGAGAGGGACATCACTTTAAGTTTAGGGCAATATGGAATATGCATAAAAGCTTTAGAGGGGGAGATATAAAAAAAATATACTGAAAGGGAAGAAACAAGGTGGATAATTGAACTTCAGGCTCATAGATATCCAGGGCTTAATGAGATTATTCCATGAAGCCCGCCTTGAAGAACAGGCGGGTGCAATAATAAAATGTGGTTGGTTGTCAGTATGAATATGATTGGCTGTTACTAACATAAAAAAGTATCTTGGTACATTCATAGTTTATCTGATGAAGGGCAAGAGCCCAAAAGCGCTTATCACAAGATTGGATGTACTGCTGGTTATGGTTTTAACATTGTCTTATTAAACTATGTTTTATTAATTTTACAGTGTTGATCTTTTATCACAAGATTGGATGCATTGCTGGTTATGTTTTTAACATTGTCTTATTAAACTACATTTTATTAATTTTACAAAGTGTTGATCTGCATTGATTTTTGTTGGACTGTATTAATGAAATGAGCATTGCCTATAGGAATATTGACCTTACAATGGACGAACTTTTGCTTAATGGGCAAATATGTTTGGATACCCATGATTTTTTGGACTTCAAATGCCCTAGGACGCCAACCATTTTTGGCTTCCCAAAGACCCAGAAATCTATCAGTACCCCACCCCTTCACCCACTTGTGGATGCAAAGGCATCAAAACCTTTCTGCTTAGCTAGACACATTGATAGTAAAGTAAAAGGTATCCTGGATCAAAGAAAATGGGTCATTAAAGATTCATGGGACTTTTTAAGTAAAATCAGACCTGAAATGTACCAGGATAGTTTGATTATGGTCACCATGGATATCAAGGACCTTTTTTTCAGTGATACTGCACACAGAAGGGTTGGAATGGTTCTATGACTACTTGTGTCTCAACACGGAAATGGGGCACAACACAATTTTAACCCTAAGAACTTGTATGGGACTTGTTCTAGAAAATAATTTTTTGACTTTTGAAGGTCACATTTTCAGGCGAAGACAGGGGGTGGCCATGGGAGCATGCTGTGCACCAGCATTTGCAAACATAGTACTGGCCTATTGGGAGGACCAATATATTATGAACTCAAAATTTAGAGAGTCATCGGCTCTATATGGCCGCTACCTGGATGATATAGTCCTTTTCTGGAAAAGTGGTGTTGAAAGTCTGAATGAGTTTGTAGCCTATATTAACACTACCACAGATTTTTTTAAATTTACAATCAACAAAGATGATAACAAGCTTGACTTTCCGGATGTGACTATTATAAAAGATTATAAGAATAAGACTTTTGTAGCAAAACTGTATAGAAAACCTGCTTATTCAAACACATTATTGCACTTTCAAAGTTGGCATCCTGTGCACCAAAAAAGGGCAATGGTCAAGGGGCAATATGTCAGGATTGCCAGAATGATCTCTGAGGAGGATGACTTTCTAAGAGAGTGTGAGATTTTAAGTCCGATGCTCACAAGAAGAGGTTACCCTTTGGAATTTGTTAATCCAATAGAAAATAAGGTCAAAACTAAGAGGCAAGCAGGTATATTTGCCAAACTCCTGTTTAATGTGATAGAGACATCAGTTAGTCCAAGTCGGGATACACAGGGCAAATTTTCAAGGGCCCTTGTCATTCCCTATATGCTTAATTTTTATGATATTAGAAACATCATAGAGAAATTTTGGATGGTATTTTCCTTAGACAAGGAGGTTAATAGAACTTTGGGTGACAAACCAGTTATAGTATATAAGAAGGATGCACATTTTAAGAATTTGTTGGAAGCAACTAGGAAAGTACACAAAGATAGGGGGTGTTTTAGATGTGGTAGGTGTACCCCAATGTCCCCATATATTGGAAAGTGACAATGTTCATATTAAGAATTTTGGAGTCATTTACCCCAAAAAGAAGTATTATTGTTATTCAAAAGGGATGGTATACATTGCTAAATGTGATTCCTGCGATGGATTTTATGTGGGAAAAACAAAAAGGGCCGTAAAACAAAGGGTATATGAACATTTGCATGATATCAAACAGAATAATGATAAAAATGCTTTATTTAACCACATTCAGATGTTTCCCACACATAAATTTAAGTTATGTGCAATAGATCATGCTGATTTAGGGTCCCGGGGGGACAGTAGAAGAATATTTGGATTTTTTAGAACTAAAGTGGCAGATTAAGTTGAATGTCACTGTTAGTCCTGGTCTAAATGAAAGGATTAGCATTATGTTCCTGTTGAAACTTAAATCATTGTATTTCCTGTAGGAACTATATTTTTCATGCAATAGTTGTATTTTATGTAATACGTACAGTAGATTTGTGTTGTTTACTTTATGTGAAGCACAATGCGTTTAAAATTTTTATAAATTTTTATAAGTGTATCTCTTTTTAAATAATTAATTGGTAGGATGTGATGTAATAACTGCTGCTGGGGGAGGGTATTCAAATTGAGTGATTTTGTTTGTACTATTTGTATTCATTGTTCTGAAGAAGTCATATACTTTTTGACGAAAGCTTGTGCTTAACAATAAATTTTGAGTGGATTTACATATACCCGTGGTGCTGGTTGATCATCTACCTTATTATGGAACATGTCCTAACTGCACTCTCCAAAGCTAAACAAGCCCTCTGTATGTGCCACAAAATTTACCTGGTTGCTTAACCAAGAGCGCCAAAGAACCCCTCTCTGAACTCCTCCTAAAGCTGTTTAACCTAAACATAGTCACATGGTATGCTCTTGGCATATAATAAATGGCTATCATTTTGCACTCTTTAAAAGGGCCTCACCTCAGATCCTGTGACTCATAAACCCATCAGCCTAACAAGCCTAATTTCCAGTGCTATGAAGTATGCTATACCTAATTTCATAAACTCCAATATAAAAACATTTTTCTTCTCTAGACCTAAAACAATAGGTTTGTCAAAGGGAGATCACATCTACATAATTTAATTAACATCTTTGAGAAAGTCATTGAAGCAGTGGAAAGTGCCATGAGTTCATGCAGTGTACCTGAATTTGGCCAGGGCTTTTGAGACCATTCCCAGTGCTGGAACTGAAAATGTAACCCCTTATGTTGTAAGACGGATAGCAAATTATCTGGTAAATACAATACATATAGTTGTAGTAGTAAGTGGCACCTCAAAAAAAAAAAAGGTAATTAGTGAAATTCCTCAGGGCTGAGTCTAAAGATGTCTTCAGTTTGGCAGCTGCTTCTCAGATCTTCAGAAGACTAACCCAGGCATAAATATGGTTATCTAAATTTGTTAATGACTGCAAGCTGGGTGCTGATGTTTGCTCAATGTCCAAAACCATGTTACTACAGCAAGGGTTGCACCATGCATGTTAATGATGTATTAGAATTGTGCTTAAATTAAATGCAAAAAGGATATCAATTTTAGCAAACAACTTTTTACAGCATCTTACAGTATAGATACATATTCCCACTCCAGACTGATATAGTCATCAGAGATCTCGTACTTTCATAGGCAGCCCCCAAGCTTTGACGACCATTTAGCAAATGTAGTCAAGAAAATTGTTTATTTAGCCCAATTAATAACTAAAGGTATCTCATCCTCTGTACTCTCCCTTGATCAAACTAATTCTAGAATATACTGCCGTTTTTAGTAAGCACTTATCAAAATACTTAATGCTGCTAGATAGATCCCAGGCTTTCCAAACTAAAAAGATCACCTGTCTAAGACCCTCAGCTAATGAAAGGGGACTGACACTCTACTCCTATACTCTATCACATATAGACTCCTGCATAGTAATTTATTTCTAATATTCTGCACTAAAGACCCAACTTTTTTATGCATTCACAAAATAAAATAGCTCCACAGACAATCAAACCAATGACTTGAATCTCCATCAACAAACAAATAGCATGCTGGATTTATTACTTAGCACCTCCCAATCTTTGAAACACAACAGATCCAAACAACAAGGAAAGAGATGCCAGCGGATAAACCTTAACACTTAATTTTATTAGCAGGCACAAATGCAACCAGCGTTTTCGCCACCTGAAACAGGAAGCTTCATTAGAGGTACAAAACAGCGCGAGAGAGCGCTTTAAATAGCAAATTAAAAATCCGTAATCATGATGGAAAATTGTATGTGTTACATGTAGTTAAAAATCAATTTTTAATTTTAACCAAATCATTAATAAACAAGTAACTATACAGTAAATATTATAACTTCTCACATATCAAATAATAAATCAACTACACATAAAAAACTAATACATTTACACTTGCTTAGGGTGTTAAAAAATAAAATAAAATAATAAAATAATATAAACTTCTAACAGGTCACAATTAAGTGATTAAATCCAGTTTGCACCCTACTGCTAAGAAGCATAATTATAAAATGTCTAAATAGGTATTAAAATGTCTAAAAAGTATATTGTTAGACAATCTCAATAGTATGTAAATTTATTTTTATTTTCAGGCTGCCTGAACAACACTAGACCAATGTAAAAACAGGCCTTAAATCAGATAGTCCATTACAAATGGAAACAGGCAAAAAAGTAAGAAATGTGAAAATACATTTCTCATAACTTCAAATTTTGAAAATATGTATGTATATATATAAAATAAGCAAACATAACGAGTTAGCTTAGGTGTTGGAAATTTGGGTATAGTACCAGAAAGAGTGTAAATGTGTACCCATAGGACACGGTTGGAGTAAATAAAAGGGTAAAAAAAGGGGGGTCTTTATAATATCACCTCATGTGTGACTTAAGTTTCAGATAAGGTGCGATGTTACAGCTTTCATTTAAGCCGGGGGCACTAAAGGCATTCAACTTAAGCTGCCATAAAAGCTCGCGTACCTCCAACAACAGGGATAAAGGACCCCCTCTAACAGACCCAGGTAGATGGTCTATACCCATAAATACGAAAGAATGATCTGGGAATAAGTCAATATGCTTGGCCAAAGCGTTCTCACTTTTTCTGTTTCTGATCGCATAAATATGCTGATAAATCCTGTCCTTAAACCTTCTATCGGTCTTACCGATATAGAAGGCAGGACAACATGAACAGAAAGCTATATATATAATAGACTTTGTGTTGCAATTTATTCTATGGCCAATAGTAAATTTCTTGTTTCCCTCTACTGAAAAAAGACTACCTGTTTTGATGTAGATACAATAATTGCAAGAACCGCAGGAAAAAGACCCCTTAGTTCTAAAAGAGGTAACTCCAAGTGAACTCCAATGTTACTACAGCAAGGGTTGCACCATGCATGTTAATGATGTATTAGAATTGTGCTTAAATTAAATGCAAAAAGGATATCAATTTTAGCAAACAACTTTTTACAGCATCTTACAGTATAGATACATATTCCCACTCCAGACTGATATAGTCATCAGAGATCTCGTACTTTCATAGGCAGCCCCCAAGCTTTGACGACCATTTAGCAAATGTAGTCAAGAAAATTGTTTATTTAGCCCAATTAATAACTAAAGGTATCTCATCCTCTGTACTCTCCCTTGATCAAACTAATTCTAGAATATACTGCCGTTTTAGTAAGCACTTATCAAAATACTTAATGCTGCTAGATAGATCCCAGGCTTTCCAAACTAAAAAGATCACCTGTCTAAGACCCTCAGCTAATGAAAGGGGACTGACACTCTACTCCTATACTCTATCACATATAGACTCCTGCATAGTAATTTATTTCTAATATTCTGCACTAAAGACCCAACTTTTTTATGCATTCACAAAATAAAATAGCTCCACAGACAATCAAACCAATGACTTGAATCTCCATCAACAAACAAATAGCATGCTGGATTTATTACTTAGCACCTCCCAATCTTTGGAATAATCTTTCAATCCATATAAAACAGAATGATGCCCTCATTCCCATTAATGCAAACCTTGCCCATAAATTCATCCAAGGCCTGACATTTTTAGCGTCCTGTAGGCAGGAAGTGACTTGTAAGGGTGGATATTGGTAAGGTGATTAGTTATTTGACAGAGACTGTCTTGCAAACTATGTGAATCTGCGAATCCATGAATAAAGAAAAACGATGACGTGAATCAGTTTGTCAGGATGGTTGTTACAGTAATATTGTGCACAGACCATGCGCCTTATTCTAGAACAGGCCTGCCACAGGATATCTAACATTAAGTCTTCAAGCCACCCTAGCCACCACATCATGTGGTTCTTGGATGACAGTAGTAGACAGCTGATGCAGAAGTATGCATAAATCCTTTAATATCACTGAGGACAGTGGAGTTTCAGTAAGGTTAGCCCAGGACAATAGAAACTCTCTGATCATAGAATGCAGCACAATGATTCAGTCGGTCAAATGATTGAAGTGGAGGGAGATATCTTGCCACCTGCACTTCCTATCAATGTTGATTATCAACCATATTAGCCATCAAATATTGTTTAATGTTCTGCAGGAGATATCTTTGTTTTTGATGAACCCTATGATCCATACTAGACCCACCACAAACTATGTAGCTTTAACAGGATCACAGCTAGGATAAGTGATCAAACTGTCCATTGTCATCTACACTGTTTAAGTCTACAGCAGTAAGAGTTACAAGAGACTGAAGACTTCCCCCTTATGCCAGCCACTCTTCTATTGCCACATTCTGCATGTCAAAGCCTCTTCAGTTCTATAATCCACACTAACAACAGATGGGAGATGAGCAAAACAGATCAGGTTTTGTTACTCTCAACTATTCTACAGCTGAGAATGAATTGCTGGACCACAGAGAGGGTAGAGCCATGGCTTTGAATTTAATGGCAGAGATTTCAAATGGTTATACTCAGATCTGAGTGAAGTCTGGGTGAGTTATGTGGACTACTAAGTGTGTTGGTGGGAAAGAGAATGAGGAGGGGTTATGAAATGGAAAATTTAAAGGTGTACTTTATGCCCAAAATGAGTCTGTGCTATGAAAAGGAAAACTTAATAGAATTATGAGTGGAACAAACTGTCATAAATAGCTTGCATCAGGCCTAAGGGATTTGTAGGCTCAAAGGTGTATACTGGGTTAACGACCAGTAGAGCCCTTATAAACCTATGCATCTAACCCAAATGGGACCCACAAATTTGATTTATATAGAGGCTGATTTACTCACTGCCTTTGTCCATCAGAAATGTAGGTGCCAGGCCAGGAGTGAATTTCTGATTACTCATCCCTTGGTCCAAGTGGTGCTTAAATAGGGATAGTGCGGAACTCTGCTTCACATGTATGGGGAGCCTGTTCCAGGGAATGGGAATTTTCTGAGAAACATATCTGTGTCTCCAGCATGTCCTATTTATGTTGCAAGCAAAATTTAGATCTTTTAATCTAGTACTTCTGATGCTGTTTGTTTTGCAGATGTGCAAAAGCACCATCAAACAGGATCCAAGGATGCCTTGTATGCCAGGCAAAGCTCTCTCACAAACGTCTGTATGATACCAAGTAAAGAGACATGGATTTGAGGTAATCAGCATAGGGCATTGTGTTTGCTCCCTGTATTCTTTTTTTAAGGAACCTTTGTAGATGTTCCAGTTGCTGTAGGTGCCTGGTCAGGTACATACCAAAGGGGGTGTTATACTCTATTTTAGGTTTGATGAGGGCTGCATACTATGATGGGTCTGATGACCTCTCTGGAACTAGATGCCATGCCCTTGCTTATAATTTGAGCAGCACAGAAGGATTTTCTTACTACCTTGGACTCATGTTGGTCGAAGGCTCGGTTGCTAACTACATTAGTTCCCAGATTCCTGACTAGTGTAGTAATGTTTAGTTTTTTTTTTTTTATTGATGACATAGTTACCTGGGGTGGCAGATTTCTTAAAAAGTACTAGAATGCATTTCTTGATATTGCGTTTTAAGCCATGGGTTTGGTACCCAGCATTTGTCTGTGTTAAACCTTCCTGGAGGGTGCTCTTATCTTGGAGGATTTATGACTGCTCCCAGTTTGCAGTATCTGTGAATTTGGTTAACCAGATGCCTTTGACATTGGCTTTCACATCTGAGAAGTAGATGCCAAAGAAGAATGGGCCTTGCACACAGCCCTGGGGGACTCCACTGGTGACTGGCCTCCTTGTGACGGTGACCTCACCAATTCTTACCCCTGGGTCCTATTCAGCATGTTGTAAAGACATTTATACCTAGTTCCATAAGTTTGTTGACAATGCCTGCGTGGGGTGCTGTATCAAATGCCAAAGTCTACCAGATGCAGTAAGCATGACCTTACTTTGACAAAGCAAAGCTGTGATGGATCCAGTGTCTGGCGGTCTCCTATGTCCTTGTTGTCCTTGGTTTGGCAAATAAGACTAGTCAGACTAAAGGCTCTGTAGTTTCCAAGATCTGTTGAAGGTCCCCTGTTATGAAGGGGGAGGACAATCAGAATCCTCCATTCATGTGACGCAAAGCCTGTTTTAAGACTATAGGTAAATGATGTCTCCATGGGTCTTGATAAGTCATATTTTAGACTGTTCAAGAGGCATCCATGTTACCAGGGCTCACTGAGGCTGTGTTCCTGGCTTTAGTGAGTGCAGACAGTTCATGCACACTTGTTATAGTTGGAGTTATGTTTGAGGGTATTTATTGGGACTGATTGGGGGGGGGGTGAGAGAGGTGAAAAGATGGAACTGAATTTGTCCACAAACAGGTTTGCTGTATTGCCTGGCTTGGAAAATGTGGCACCATTAACTACTAATTCAGTTTTGCTGTGTGCTGCCCTTGAGGTTTCTGACAGAGCTGTAGAAGGCCTTATGGTTATCTTTCACCCAGGAGGATATCTTAACCTTAAATTTGGCTTTGCTTGACCTAATTAACCCTCTAAATTGCCTATTTAGTCTGATGATTTTTTGCCATAATTTTTTTCCTTTTGTTGTGTATCCTGTTTTAATTTGTGATGCCACCAGGGTGGCTTAGTTCTGGTGCTAGTCCAGGGCTTACTTCTGTTAGGTATAACAGCCTCTATGTAGCCACTGACATGGCTGTACGGAGTTTCTGAGAACAATTCAGTATAGGCTGCTGTGTTCTCAGGATTTATAGGGGTAGTGAATTTTGACAAAAGATCCATTAATAAAAGGTAATTTGCCTTTGAATAGTTCCTAACTGTTACTAGTTTTAATGGGATTACAGAGTTGATTTTGAAGGAGACAGTTTTCTGGTAGGACCTTACCAGGGAGGATAAGACATGTGAGGTAGGTGGAGCATTCTTCCATATTTCTAAGCATGAGTTTCAGTATGTTGGAGCCACTAGTGGGCATATTCTCTATTTGGTCAAGGGAGTTTGTATTTATAAAGTCCATGAATCTCTGTGGCTGTAGATTTCAGGCTGTTTAGGATTACTAGCCTATAGAGAGGTAATTAAAGACTACCATGAGTAGGGTGTTAGGATCGATGGCAAGAGTCTCCAATAGGTCCAAGTATGCACTGTGAGTCTCTTGGGACATTGAGGGTGACCTATAGCGGGATAGGATATAGTACAGAATTTTGTCTGTGGTGATCTGCACATGGAGGAACTTCAGCACATCATCCGTTTTGGCAACCCTAGAGATATCCTTGTTACTGATGTATATTGAGACACCTCCACCTTTAGCCCTTGTCTGTACTGCTACTGGTCTAAAAGTGTGGAAAGTAATGAAACCTGGCACTGCTGGGGTATTCCCTGCCACTTTAAACCATGTCTCAGTAACTTCACAGATGTCTATATTCTCAAATGTGAGGAGGGCTTGCAGGGAGTGTATTTTTTTTTTAGTTTCTTGGCATTGAGCAGTAACAGTTGAGATTCAGTTGATTTGATTTTGCTATGTCAGTAGGTTTCTCAATTTGGCATTGGATAAAGGTGGATAAAGAACACTGAAGAAGGCTAACATGTAATAGAGCAGAAACCGGCCTGTTTGTTGTGTTTTATGATAACCCAATAAAGGAGTACAGCTTGCCATTATCTGCTGGCTGAGTTTTCATTTTTTGTGGATAAAGAAAGCCTAGACGGGAAAGGTACAGGCCATCCTTGGCAAAATAAATTGGTCCTTGGTGATGTTAATGTACTGCTCAGTGCTAGGATCATATCAGCCTGGGGCACATAGTCTGAAAGCTCCATTATGTCTCTGTATAGTCCAGGAAGGTATATCTCAGGTAATTTAGACCTACATGGAGTATGATGGAACCATACTGGTACCTGTGGTGTAATGACTTGAGCGCGTGCATGATTTGGCAGATCCTGGCTCCAAATATTCAACTATCTTATCCTTTTTCAGCCTGGTTTGAGGGGCATTAGTATATCTTACAATGGAGTGCCCTATGATGAGACTGCTGGGAAGTGTGTTTGCTTGCCTTTGGGGCTTAGTGTTTGGGGCTCTGCTGAGAGTGACAGTTTGTGTGATGTTAGTTGTTGTTTTTTCTGAGTGCCTTTAGGCTTGCTGAGGCATAACTTTGACAATGGGCAGAATAATGCAGAAACACAATTATCCCCAATACTGCTAATAAAAATACAAGACTAAGGTCCCAAAGCAAATTTAGAAAATGCAAAACAGATAAATTTTGTGACTTAAACATGGAATAGAGCAAAAAAGTACACATTTGTATCACAACACAGATAACTATAAGTGCAACTTAAATATTTAAGCATAATTGAAGTAATTAAAATAATTTAATTCTCTTTCCCTTTTGATGGAAAGCTAGATACTCAACAGTTCCACAACTCTTCAAGTCTTGTAGAAAAGAACCTGGGTGGGGGTAGCTGTGTGCTGGTAATAAACAGAATTTGTGGGAAGAATACATGCAGAGTAATGCCCAGGAGAAGTGAGGTTTATGGAAAATAGAAATTGAGCAAATTTTGTAACGGAGTGAATGGCTGTTGTTATAAAGAAAGAAAACATTTATGTAATGTATAATGAGTGAAAAATAATAATATGGTTTGTTTTGTTTTCTATTTTTTAAACACCTTTATTGAATTAGCACTTGTGACATAGGAAAACTTGCATTTAAATAAAAGAAAACAAACCAAATCAACATGTTCACAGTTACAAACATTGCAATCCCATATATTCTTCTGTATAATATAATCAGTCTAACATTACATAAGTTCCTTAAGTTAGTCAGTTCCTGCCTTCCCTTTAACCTCATTCCTGCATGTACTATTCCCATAATTTCCATTTTCTGTGTAATTTGCTCCTTCCCTTTTCTAATGATCCTACTTCCAGTTCTTTTATCTCTGTTACATTTACTACTTCAAATGCAGTTAGTTTAAACTTTGATTTCCATTTTCTAGTAATTGCTTTTTAGGCAGCCATCAGAATTAAACTTACAAAGGCTTTACTACATCTAGGTAATTCAAATTCTGCATCCCAGCTCAAAAAATGATTCCTTTAGTTACACCCATTTGCTCACCTAGTATTTTTGACAGAGTACCCTGTAGGAAATTTTAAAATCTGCTAACTAATTATACTGCCAACACATATGTTCCCAGTTACCCATTTCTTCCCCATCACACCTCCAGCATTTGCCATCTACCAGAAGAAAAATCATTAGAAGTTTGCTTGGGGTATAAAAATGCCTATCCAAACATTTCCAAGCAAAACTCCTAAATCTTTTAGACTTTGTTGCATATTTGGGAGCCATATATGTGTCCTCCCATTGTTTCTTTGTGAATTGCTTATCCAGTCTCTCTTCCCAGTCTTTTCTGACCGATTTCTTTAGTTATCATGCAATATTTCATATGCTCTAATAATAATCCCTTTTTAACAGCAGCTTCTGTTATAGATTCAGCTAAAAACTACCACTGCAGGTCTTTCAGTTAGGGTTCCCCTATCCCTTTCTTTTTACCTATACTCTGATATCAGTGCTTGATAGGGAAGAAAGATTCTAGCCTGCAGTCCAAATGTTTTCTTGGCCTGTTCCCACTCTATTAGCTTTCCATCTTTATTGTACCCAATACTTTGTTTCCTTTGTCACTTTCCTCCAGTATATTCCAGCCATCTCTATTTATTGTACACAATACTTTGTTTCCTTTGTCACTTTCCTCCAGTATATTCCAACCATCTCTATTTATTGCACCCAATACTTTGGTTCCTTTGTCAGTTTCCTCCAATATATTTCAGTCACCTCTTGCCTATTCTCTATGCCCCTAATTGCAGTCATCCC
The DNA here is from genome assembly GCF_019279795.1 of Protopterus annectens. NCBI lineage: Eukaryota > Metazoa > Chordata > Ceratodontiformes > Protopteridae > Protopterus > Protopterus annectens. The sequence goes on from NC_056729.1 coordinate 1,252,497,702, forward strand.
TATCAGCAGAATCACCTTTCTTCATTCCTGTGTTGGCTTAGTTCTTAGAATACATTCTGCTACTTTATGAATATAACATATTTTTTAATTTCTCCAAATCTTTTGGACTTCTAATACTATGATGGGAATGGACCCCATTCCTAGGTCAAAGTACGTTTAAAGTTCATGAAATTAGTATTGTTTCAGTCTTTGATGTCAGCCAGAAGTGCTCTTCACAACACTCGCAATATGCCCAGTAATGACTCCTTCTGCAATTCGTATGGGGTTATATGGACTGGTAACATATCTAAATACGATTGTAAATTCTTTTTTATAAGACCCATTGCTCCAACTACTATTGGAACTGTTTGGGTATCTTTTCTCCACATTGCTGTTGTTTCTGCCTGCAGATCCTGATATTTTATGACTTTGTATCTCTCTGTCTGCAAATCACTGTAGTCACTGGGTGTAGCAATTTCAATTATCAATGCTACTTTTGTCTTCTTTTCTTTGGACCACTATATCCAGTTTTCTAGCATCTATCTTTTTAACTGTTGCTAATTAGTGATCCCATGTGATATAAACATCATCATTTTGTATGATGCTTTGTGGATCATGTTTCCATTGTTTTTTAGCCACTTCAGTACCATAATGTTTACACAATCCACAGTGCAACAGTCTTGCCACATTATTATGCCTTTCAGTATACAGTAATTCTGCCATTAGTATGTCACACTCAGCAACGAGGTGTGCAACTGTTTCTAATTCGGTTTTACAAAACCTACATTTGTCTGTTTCTCCCACATGTTCAATGGACTTTGTAAACCAGTGTGTACATAGCCCACTGTCTTGGGCTGCCAACATTAACCTTTCATCTGTTGGTTTACGTTAACCATTCCTGTGTTCTTTCCTGATCAACATGAGGTTCTTCCAGAAGTTTTCTATACTTGCAACTATATTTATGCTTTTTCCACATTTCTTGCCTTCTCATCTGGTCCATCACCTTATATTCTCTCTTTTTTTTTTTTTTGGCAAATTTCAGTTGCTGCCTGATTTTTATCTACTTCTAGTTTAATTTCCATTCCTGCTTGATGCCAATATACTTCTGCTAAATTAAACAGAGAAGTCATCTTAGATTTATTCTCCTCATGTTTCAATACTTCAAATACACTTGGTTCTTGTGAGGTTAGCAGATATGTGTGGAGTCCCATATTGCAGATCTTTACATGTAATCAATTTCAACGAGGCCCATCCCTCCTTTGGAATGGGGAATATATAATCTTGGTATACACTGAGTTTTATAAATCATTTCGTGAGCATGAAGCATCCTTCTTGTTTTCCTATCTAATCTATTCAACACATTTTGGGGCCAGTCAATCACTCCAAAACTGTAGGTTAGGACAGGAAGAGCAAATTGGTTTATAGCCTGGATTTTGTTCCTAGATGTCAACGCTGTTTTCAGAATTAATTTAAGTCTTCTAAAGTATTCCTTACTAAGTCTTATTCGCATTTATTCATGTTTTATTGTTGATCCTTCATCAATTCCCAAATATTTATACACTCCCTCTTGCCCAAGTTCTTTTATATCACATTCTTGTCCCAAACTGATGTTTTCCTGCTTTAAAGGTTGCTTTTGCGCACTTATCAAGACCAAATGACATTCATATATCATCTGAAAAAGTTTTGACAACCTGCAGCTGTGCTTTCAGTTACCCATCTGATGAGCTATACAGTTTTAAATCATTGACAAAGAGAAGATGAGAACTCTTTACACTTTGTTGTTTTTTAGGAGCCAAATTGTAGCCATAGCCTAAGTTGTTAAGTAAACAGCTTAATGGGTTAATGGCAAGACAGAATAGCAATGGTGACAGAGAGTCACCCTGGAATATCCCCCTCTGAATTTTTATCCCTGGGATAATAATCTGTTCTTTATCATGGCTTAATTGCAAAGTGGTCTGCCACTGTTTCATGGTCACTGTAATGTAGTCGATCAGTGTAGAGTGTATCTTAAACATTTTAAGCACTCGTTTATCCATGAATGTGGGATACTATTTAATGCTTTTTTATAGTCAATCCATGCCACACTTGAATTCTTCCCCTTTTTACAGTTCTCCAGTATGACTTTATTTAACAACAAATGATCCTTGGTTCCATATGACTTTCTTGTATTGCCCTTTTGTTCTACTGCCATAATTGAGTTTTCTTCTAAGTGACTATAAAGTTTGTTGGCATTAATCCCCATGTATAGTTTACATGTTTTTGGAAGGCAAGTTATTGGTCTATAAGTTTTAGGGTAGCTTGCAGGTTCACTCTTAAGAAGGAGCCATTGTTTTGCCTGTTGTTAGCCAGGTTGGTGTTTGTTCGCAGTAAGCATATAAATAGTTCTTACTCATGGCTAAATCCTCGTGCAAAGATGTTAATACTTTTAACTGAGAGTTAGGTACTGCATCTGGGAGTGGGGTTTTCCAATTAATGACTTTTCTTAACTTCGACTCAATCTCTCTGCCTGTTACTTCATCCCATTTCATATCCTGCACCTTTAAACTTTTTCTTTTTTCTTTTACTTCTTCTATCCATTTAGCATCTTTGTTATGTTCCACAAGATCTTCATAGATACTTCTCCAAAATGTATCTATTTCCTCTTTTTTTGGCAGTCTTTCAATTCCTTTTACCTTATTTCCCAATTCTCTATAAAACTTTTTTGGGTCATCAATAAATTGCTTATTTTGTACTTTTCCTTTATCTTTATCTGTGTATCTTCTAAGTTCTTCTGCTTGTGCTGAAAGTTTTAGTTTGTTATTTGCAATAGTGCATGATAGATCCTGGTCTCTTCTAATAATGTGCATTGCTTTAATAACATCTACCTTTCTCAGTATTTTTCCTTCTTCTATAGTCTTCTAAGAGTGACACTTCTTGTCTTAATTGCTTTATAATTTTCTCTATTCAATACTTCAATTTTGGTATTCAATTTCTCCCCTTCCTTTACCTCACTACCCTGTGTTCTTGTGGTAAAATTTTATCAGTTATTAATTTAGCAGCACAGTAATATATCCTGTTTACTTCTGTTATATAACATGGATCTCTATGGACAGTTCTAATTAATGCATTCACTTGTTTTATCAGACTTCTGACTTTTGGGGTTTTATTAACCTTCTGCAGTCTATTTCTCTCATTGATCTTATTATATCTATCCATGTCTATTAAATCAAGCAACTGTTCTCTTAGCTCATTTTCTTCCAAACTGAGGGCACATCCCTTGATTATATTTCCTGTGGGCATTCTATAGAAAGTTCTATAGCATCTTCCTGTAGCACCTTCTCTTCAGTTTCATCCTGCGCCATCTGTTTCTCTGTCATATGGGAACTCACTGGCCTGTCGCTCCTCAACACTGACTGCATCAGCGTTTCCACAGTTTCCTGTTCCTTTCCTTGCTGTCTAGCTTCAAGTGAATGTTTATACTGATTTCCTGTGGAAGGCTCCAAAATATCTTGATATGGCACCTGACCAATTGCTTCTTGTTCCACTGGCTTCCCCTTAATTTGGATGTCCATTGCTCTATCCTGTTGTGGTGCTTTCTGCATTCAATTTTCTACACTGAATCCTTCACTTTGCAAGTTCTTCATAACCTCAGTTTCTATTTCTTTAACACCTCCATTACTAATATCCTTTTCTGCTTTTCCTCTGTCTTATTTTTTTGTATTGTAAAGTTTTCCATGTCTGGATTCCTTTGACTGTATTTCTCTTCAAATATCTCTGGTGCTGCTCTTTTTATATTGGTTAGTTTTGTTTTCTCCTTTGCATAAATATTACACTATATTAAATCTATTTTTCTTTCCCATGTCCATATTTCTTCTTCAGATGTTTCCTGATCTTCCTGTTTCTCCGTACTTCAGGGACTCACTCCATCATGCTGTGATATAACCTGTAATAGACCTTCTATACCAAATCCTTCACTTCACAGGCACTCTATAACTTCAACTTCTATTTTTTTAACTTCTACTTTACTAATTTTCTTTTCTACGTTCCATCTTTGTGATGTTATTTTTTCATTGTAAAATTTTCCATATCTGGATGTCTTTGCCTGTATTTCTCTTTGAATATCTTTGGGGGTGCCTTTTTTATATTGATTAATTTGGCTTTCTCCTTTGCATAAATATTGCAGCATATATTTCTTTCCCATGTCCATATTTCTTTTTTATCTTGTTCAAATATCTCTAGGTTTTGTTGTTTATATTTTCACACTTCCTCAGATCAGTTCCAAACAGATCAAAGTTTCTTGATCTATATACTGTTTTTCACAAATCTGTTGTATTAATGAACACACATTTTCATTTGAAGCTTCTGACAGTTTTTCTTGCGGAAGTATTTTTCTTTCTTCTAATTTCTCTCTTAATCATTTTGTATATCTTGTGTCTAGAGATTCTGGGCTTTTTGCATAATAATTACAATACATAATTTCTTTCTTATCCTCAATAGTCCACTCTATCATCTTTATGGCTCTTCTTTGGCCTATCAGTTTTTTTGATTTTTGTGGACTGCTACTTCCTTCTACAACAGGGGGGGGGGGCATCCTCCCCCCTGGATCAGGCCTGGCCCTGTTGTAGGAATGTTTCTGTATTTTGAGGATTCTACTCTGTCATTTTTTCCAGTCCTGGCACCAGTGCACCTACCAGGATTGGGCACTTTTTATCCTGGATCTTGTGCACCCAGGTATCTCTTTTAATTTTTGACCTACTTCTGTCCATGATATATGCTATATAACTACAGTCTATATATCAGTTTTGCCTTGGTGAGATTTTGTGAAAACAGGGTCCACCTTGCAAAGGTACTCACCAAGACTTGAGGATGAATTCAATTTCAGCACTACTCCTCTCCTTTGCTTGCTGACTTTTCATCTCTCCATTTGGACCCCTATTCTGTATGACTTTTGTGATTTTCCTTAAGGATATGCATCAAAAACTCTACTATATCCTTATTTCTTGAATTACCCCCCTACTTCATCATTGTCCCTCTCCACAATGAATTGTAGTTTTCTGCTTGTGCTATGTACAAGAGCCTTAACTATGTTACTCTAAAATATCCCTTCAAATCAGGTAATCCCAAACCACCTTGTTCTTTTGAAAGAATCAACTTATCCTGCTTGACTCTTGCCCTCTTCCCCTCCCAGATAAAATCCAATGGCTTTTTATTATTCACCATCCACAACTTCTCTTCTGGTAGATAAAAATATGTCTGACCTGCATATAAAACTAAAAGGACTAAAAACATTTTTACTGCTTGTATCTTGCTATCTATATCCATAGAGAAGTGCTTCCAGTTTCTCAGTTTTTTTGTATTATCTTCTGTTTAATCTATTTCTACATATTCTTAGCTGCTATAACAGAATCTTTTTAATCTATACTCCTGAATAATTAATTTTATCAGGTCAGCTTAAATATGGATATTGCCAAACCAATTTATACATGGGCTTGTTTGTACATAGTTTAAAGTTATAGCCTTTGATTTATCTTCATTAATTGTATATCCTAAATAAAAATGAATTTATCTCAGAATGCTCTTCAACACTGAGATGCCCTTTTCCAGTTTTATCAGGTACAAAATAATATCCTCTGCAAATAAAGCCAACTTTTCGTGATTACCATGCCAATTATATCATTGAATTTCTGAGTCCCTTATTTTCTTTCACAGTTGTTCTAAATGTACTGCAAATAGCAAAGGGGAAAGAGGATACCCCTGTCTGGTTCATCTTTTCAGACACAACTTATTATAAAAGAACCCTGTCACTTTGCTTCTTTCACCTCTGATCCCTCATATAGCATCCTAATTAACCTTATTATTGTATCAGGGAATGCAAATGTTTCCATTGCCATACTCATAAAATCCCAACTTACTTTGTTGAATGATTTCTTTGCAACAAGACCCACCAATTACAATGGTATTTTCTTCATTTAGCAATCCTCTGGATCATCATTGTTCTGTTAATATTGTCAGCTGTTTGCCTCCTCTTCACAAAACCACATTGATCCATATCTTTCAATTTTAGCAACACTTTTTCTATTCTTTTAGCCATTATAGACATAAACACTTGATAATTATGGTTTAAAATTGAAATGGGCCTTTATGAAGCTGAATCTGATGGGTCTTTGTCATCTTTAGGTATTACAGCTACGACAGCTTTTTCCCTGGATGTTGGTGCTTCCCATTCTTTTATAATACTGTTAAACAAAAAACTTCCAGGTCTTTATCACCTTTTTCTCACCTAGCTTCCAAACTTCCAGCAAAATACCATCTATTCCTGGAGACTTTGTTGCAGATTAGTTATATATCGTGATTTTTATCTCATCTCCTCCTGTCTTAATTGTTAATTGTTGAGCCTCATCTACCTCTAACCTTGGCATATTTAAGTTTTCTATAAATATTTCTATTTGCGCTTTTTCTCAATTTCTACATTTCTCTGCTTCATACAAATTTTCTTACAATTTCCAAAATATCTCAAATACCTGTACGGGATCTTTGGTTATTTTTCTTGTTATAGGTTCCCTAAGTTTGGCAACAACCCTTTCTACTTTCTGTTGCCTGAGTTGTTGTGCTAAAAGCTTTTGTACTGTGTTATTATAAAAAAACACTGTTGTGTAACAGCAGTCTTTGTAATCTCATGCATATTATCCAGTTACTCCCTTATTTTCTCTTTAGCACTCTGCAGTTGTGCATCTTCTTGTTCTGTGAGATTCCTTTTATTCTGCAATACTTTAATCTTTGTCAGCCCTCTAAATAATTCTTATTACTTTTTAACCATATCACTTTTTCTTTTATTTCTATTCTGTTTTAAACGTCACTTTCATTTTATCTCTCCCACTAGCTATAACTTTTAGACTTTCTATCTTCCCTAATAACTCCCAAATAATTTCCACCACCCATTCCTTAAAATTCTCTTTTTTAACAGGTATTAGTAAAACACAAAATTCCTGTTCATTCCTAAAAGTCAAAGCCGGTATCAACAGCTATTAAAGAATAAACAAGCAACCAGCTAGAACACCACAGAGACAATTTATTAAGCAACTTAAAAACAGTAAAACTAAATAGGAATAAAATAAAAGAATAGTCCAAACGGATAAGCACTTTCAACTTTTGGCCTTCCTCAGGTCCTAAAACATAACAGATCCATCTCCTTGATATTGCAATAAATATCCAACCGTAGCTCTTCAAATGGGCAGCCGCCCCCCTTAGGATCAGCCTTTTTAGGCAAATGTCACTTCTGTTTATATTAACCAATCATCGTTCATCTAAAGAGCTGCCGCCCTTTTAAGATCGGTTTCAGCAAAATCAAACCATTCAGTCCAGGTGGGCGGTCAGCTCACATATCCACTATCCATTTGATTTCTTTGATATCTGTCCTGTTGCGCATATCACCTCGTCTCAGATATTCAGAAACAATCTCCAAAACCATGAACAGGAACCTTTGACCATGATTAGACATTATAAAAACAACAAAATGAAGGTCACAGTAAGAAAATAATTGTAAAAGCTGTTTATTCGTGAGTGCTTTCATCCATCCAAATCAAATGAACTTCATCAGAAAAATTTGAAAGCAATCCACCCCTTCCCATATATAGTCACTTTAAGTCACATGACAAATTTAGTCATCATTAAAAGTTTAAACAGTTAAGTATACATAAAATATTGATTTTATATCTAAAATATGCATGAAAAACACATAATAAAAACCAACCAAAAGGCAAATAGATACATTTCTTATGTTTTAAACAATCAAAGCATCAAGTTTCTTAATTTTAATAGACAAGCAATAGAACATTGATCATTTAATCCTGGATGGCAGTAAGTGTTTAGCAACAATTGCCACCATAATTCTTGTCTTTCAAGTATTAAACCTACCGGGTGCCATCTAAGACTTACTGTTACCTGTTCAATGACCTTAAATTTAAAGTGGCGCCCTGGGTTTTCTTGCACATGCCTTGCTAAGGCATTATTTTCTTTCTTTTTATTTATACTATATGTATGTTCATAGACTCGCTCTTTTATTTTATGTTCAGTCTTACGAACATAAAACCCAGTGCATACTTGGCATTTACCTAAGTATACCACATTCTTCAAATTACAATCAAATTTATTTGGGGTCATAAACCATTCATTCCCAACCATATAGTCTCGCCCTATATTGATAAATTTACAATATGGGCATGCTTCACATTTAAACATCCCAGCATTCCTGCTAATGACTTTTTGTTCCCTTTCCAATATATTTTTTTAAGTTAGCTCCTTTTTTATAAATAATTCGTGGAAGGGTCTCTACTTTATTTCTACAGTTTGTATCCTCCATTAGAATACACCAATTTTTTATCAAAATGTTCCTTATAGTCTCAGCATGTAGAGTATAAGTAGTTATAAGACTTACTGCATATTTTTTACCATCATCACCACTATTCCTCTGTATTTGTTTTTCTAATAATGCTGGTATAAGATGGTGGGTACTCTTTAAAATGGGAATGAAATAGCCCTCATATCTTTTTGTTTGCACCTCATTGATTACTTTTTGTAAGAAATGTATAGAGTACCCTCTCTTCAAAAAACATTTGTTTTAGATTAGTGCATTCCAATAGAAAGTCGGTCTCCAGTGTGGTCATCCTTGCTGCCCTCGCTAGCTGACCCTTTACTACCGATTTTTTCTGATATAATGGGTGCCCACTGGTAAAGTGTAGATATGAGTTTGAATAAGTTTTCTTTCTAAATATTTTTGCTATATAACATAAATTAACTCTATCCTTCGATAGCTCTACATCTAAATAGGCAATTCTATCCCTTTCAAATGTAAAGGTAAATTCTAAAAAGGACGTACTTCTATTCATTTCCTGAACTAATCCAGTTGCTATGCCAGTTTCACTTTTGTTTGCTTTTTTAACAGGTAGGTGGGGAAGCAGCAGTGTCTCATTTTTACTTCATTACCCTTCAATTCTATCTTAGTTATTATTGCTGCATATTCTAAAATAGTTATTGGATGTGTGTCAAAGTTCAAAATTAAATGCACTTGTTCCTTTGAAATATAATTTCTGTCTAGTCTAGCCCAGTTATTGTACCTTGGAAAATAATGTGTAAAGTCTCTCCAAGTTCTTCCTATTGATTTTATATCTTTCATACCAAATATTTTCAGAAATGTCTTCAGAAATATACTCTCTCTCTCTCGTTATATTAGAATGTATCTCAGTCCCCTATATAATACGCTATATATTAGCACAGAATAATGTACCCACTGCTAATTGTGCATGACAATTTTATAATGTATTAATATAATCTTTCTATTGTACACCTATTTATATAATCTTGTATGGTTAATAATGGAGCTTTCCTCCCTGGGACTCTGCTGAAAATGGGCAACTTGCCCAGTCAGATTTCCCCAGTAAACAAATGTAAAATAAATAAATAAATACAATTTTCCCTTCTAGACCCCCAGATACATCCTTACTGCTGTAAATCAAATTGTAGTCCCACGTTTAAGTAATATTCCTTTCTGAAAGTTGATTATTTCTCCCCATATTTTTTAAGCTCCATAATCACAGTTTTAGGTGGAATATAAATACATGCCAGCCTAATTCTCCTCTCTCACCAGTAGCACCTTACTACTACAAGTTTGCCAGCTGGATATATGTCCATTTTCAGTGGAGGCCCTCTGAGTAAGTAATCCTCTGAGTAAGACTAAGTCTTACTCGGAGACTGCCATTTAAGCCAACTACGTCAGCGCGTCATGCATATGCATAAGGGCACTGACTCAAGTGGAAGGCTTACACAGAGCGTGTAAGACTGCAGGAGGTGTGTCGGACTGCCGAGCAGTCCAAATATCCACACCCCTGCAACAATATAAAGTGAAAATGAGAAATGCAAGGAGCGAGTCCACTGAAATGCACACATAGCAAACAGTACACATCCCCACATACTAAACCCCTTTGTAAATGTAAAATGTAAACTAATTTTTTTTTTTATAATTCCCGATATAGCTGCCCGTATTTGCGCTTGTTTGCGTGGGTTTGCCCATTGCTTAGCTGCAGTTAGCAATATCAACAACGAAGAGCATAGTAAGAAATGTTTATGCAAATCAAGCCAAATAGCGTAGTGATAGAGCGTTCGTACAAAGAGGAGGCATTCCCAGTTCTAGTCCCACCACTCCCCTTTCTATTTTATGTTTTAAATTAGTATATAAAATAATTCCTGACATATACGAATGAAATTTTAGTAAAAAGATTTGAAATGGCCTATGTATTAGTGAACAAAATGTATATATATAAATATAAGAAGGTGAGCAGCATTAAGGATATTAACATATAATTGCCCATAGCTAAGCAGCACTTTACCTAGCGCAATATAATTGCCCATGGCTAAGCAGCGTTTTACCTAGCGCAATATAATTGCTCATGGCTAAGCAGCATTTTACCTAGCTCAATATAATTGCCCATAGCTAAGCAGGGTTTTACCTAGCACAATAAAATTGCCCATAGATAAGCAGGGTTTTACCTAGCGCAATATCATTGCTTATAGTTAAGCAGCGCTTTACCTAGCGCAGTACCTTTGTGCAGAGCTGCGCCACGCTAACCAGTGCATCATCGGGCAATGTGGAGCAACGTAGTGCAAAGTGGTCTAAACACAGACACACCGCCTAGCCTGTCTGGACTGTAGTAAAATAAAAAGCTATGACAAGGTTCAAACCCAGGACACTGTGCACCATAATCAAGGTACTAAGCCATGATAGCTTAGGATAAACGTGCACTGTTAACATACATATACTTATAAATGGAAGATTAACCATTGCTAAGCAGGTCTGCAGTCAGCCGAGAATTTTCAAAAATGGCCAATCACAAAAAATTGCAGGAAATGCGGCATATTTAAGCTCCATAGGTGGGAATACTCACCATAACTGATTGTAGCTCCCATCTGCAGTCAGAATGGCTGGTGCTGGAGAGGGTACTCACTTTCAAGCGCAACGCTGGGGCATCGAGGAGTCAAAATAAATGGTTTGGCTCCTTGTCCACTGTCATGAGTCAAGACTCCTGCAGGGCCATTTCCAAGGGATGGAGTACAAAGCAGAGGCTTGGAACCGGTTAGCTCATGATCTCACCAGTGCCACAGGCGTCCCTTGGACTGGTGAGCAGGTCCGTCACCACCATGCAGACCTGAAGAGATGGAAGCAGGACCTACTGAACCTATGGCTACAGGAGGCCCGTGACATGCAAGATGCCCCACTACTGAGTAGGTAGCCATGGAATGAAGTATGTAAGACATGCTAATTTAGTCTATATAATGGATATGTATGTCTCAATATCCCTTCATTTACTTCACAGCTGCAGGTGTCTGTGCTGCGAATCAGCAATCCTATGCAGATAGGCTGCTAAGGCTGCACCACCAGGCAGGTTAGTAATTATTCTGCATGTATTGTTATATAAAATAGGTGAGAGAGCCTGAAAAAAGTGTTGTAGCCCAATAATGAAGCCATAAAATGCCCTGAATAATTTTTCTGCATGTACTGTTATATAAAATAAGTCAGAGAGCCAGAAAAAGAGTGTAGTAACCCATTAATAAAGGTAAAATAAGTCCGGAATAATATCTCTGCATGTACTGTTATATAAAATAAGTGAGCAAGCCTGAAAAAAGAGTGTTGTAACCTATTAATAAAGGTATAATACGTCTTGAATAAGTCTTCTGTATGCACTGTAATATCAAATAAATGAGAGAGCCTGTAGAAGAGTGTGTAATGTAATTAATAAAGGTATAATACTTGGAGTGTGTCTGTGTCACTTACTTTGAAATGTTGTTGTACCCTTGCATTATATAAATAGTACTGTTGTATTTAGTGCTGTCAACCCAAAGTTGGGCAGTCCCATATAAAGTGGATGAAGGAAGTGCCAGTAGCAGTGAAGCATATTTACAGTCCTCAACAATTGGTTAATGGCTGGCATGCATAGGTAAATCTGGCACACGAGTAGCTTGTTAATGTGTTCCCCAGAAATGTGAGTGTGCTACATGAAATGTAGGGTTCTGTAGAAATTTAAAGGAAAATGTCACAGAAACACATCCAGATATGTAGATATATAAATATAAATAAAATATATAACTATGTAGCAGTAACATCTGCATCTTGGACAGTTAGTATGTCAGATATAGGTCAGGTATATAATGAACTAGCCAAACCCATTACACAACCTATTGCATGTTGCCTAGTGTAATAATACATGTAGGGGATATACACCTGCAGTCAATAGGAATGTAGTGTAGACTAAAAGTACTTATAAGATGTTAATGGAGGTATCTTTTTACACCCTACTGTATGTGCATAAACAATGCAATTCCACACCTCAATGGGTATGACTAATCTCAAAACATTTGTTGGGACATATGTCCTATTGTTCTATAAATATCTGCATTTACTTTGATGCATGTGCCCTGTTCAAACACCACAATCTTGGTGGCCTGTTGCCACCAATCATCCCTGCATGATGTTGGAATGTCCACTGTCGTTCAATATATGCATGTGTTATGCTTGCTGTTCAACTGTTGGAACCCTGGTGTGTTGGGTTAATGGGAATATTACTGCATGCTGTTACAACTAATTTGCAATGCTGTTGTCTATGTTGTAATTAAACACACAACGTATGGGAAGGCCGGTCCCAGCGGACCCACCTGTCCCTCCTCATCTGGAGATTGCACCTGGCACCAGCAGGTCTGGTACCCAGCCCGGGCTCCCCTCCTCCGTTGGTCCTGTGCCACCTTCGGGTGGAAGCATTGCAGGGGGCGGAGAAGGGCCACCTGTCACCCTCCAAAGGGTCCTGGCTGTGGTGCATAGGGAGATCAAGCATTCAGTCACTGATCCTCTACGCCAGCTCGAGGCGAGAGTGGCGTGACTCACGGGTGAGCCTGCCCCTCATATGCAGCCCCCAGCACAGCCAACCTTGGGGCTGTGAAGGTGCAGCGGTGATTGCTCATGGGTGGGGATCTCAGTTCCGCTGTTACCATCTGTCGGCTCATGGGCTTGCGATTTCCAAACATCCGTCCCTGTCAATTGTGTTCACCCACCCCATGTGTCATATTCCACCCCTGTATGCATCTTGTTTGTCTTGTCTGTTTACCTCCCCAAATATACCTACTTCCTCTACCTCACATTCCACTCTCACCTGAAAAAAAAAAAAAAAAAAAAAAGGGCAATCTGTTCCCACAAAAAAGTTACGCCCCATACATAGCTGCCCATTTCGCACACATGTCCACTGGACATGTAAACTGATAATTATAATTGGAAGTACAACATACTTTGTTGTCCTCACCCCTCTCTCAGGGGCGGAAGGTTTCAAATTTCACTCCAAATTTCTAACATATGCACAGCTGTTGCTGGTAAAGAAATGGGCAGCTATGGACCTTCCCTACACCAGTCCTGCACATCCCAAGCTGGTTTCCCTACTGTCTTTCCCTCTTTGTGCCCCCTTTTTCACCACTTTCCTATCTCCCCATTTTCTTTTCTTTCAAAGAAATTAGCGCAGGGGTTAGCGGGAGTAAGCACTTTTAAGCAGTAGTTAGCGAGTTTGAGCGAGTGTGCGCATGTGTGCGTTTAGCTAAGTATTGCTAAGCGTCACGCAAACACGCTTACAACTGCTTAGAAGTGCCTTAATCACTCTGCATGGCAGAGCCCTTGTTCTGCTGAGCAGCAAAATAAAACACCTCTGTCAGTCTCGAACCCCAGACCTTGGACACACTACACTGCATGAAGTACCACTAAGCCACAGTAGGTATACAACAAGTTGGTGCTGTAATAAATATATCATGCATTACAATGAGTGAATGTAAAGGGAAAATAGGAATGCCCTAACACAAATCTTGTTCTGTGGATCTTTACCAGCAGTTGTTGTGGAATTGCATGACATGACTGTGAAAAGAGAACCAGCCATTCTAGCAGGAAATAATGTTACAGTAGCACTTTACAAACCCCTCACAGTATCAGAGCAGGATAAACACTGGCATATTTGAATAGGGCAGAGGCCATACTTTCCAACTGTGACTGCTTTTCAGGGATGTCCCTGATTCGTAAACAAATGTTAGCTGTGTCCCTCAGAATCCCTCTGAAAAGTACCGACGTTAGGCAGAAAAGTGGGGAATTACACTTAATGAATGCTGTCAATAAGTAAGAATACATACTGCATGCACGTCAGAAAAGGTGTATTAATACATATGCTCTGATTCTCTCACAGTCTCAACTTAATGTCTGTAATATATTACAGGTGTACCTCACTTATATGTACCTTTCCCTGAGGCTGTTCAAATATATACCTGAGTGTATCAGAGGCTTGGCAGAGGCAGAAACACACAGGCATTTCAGCTTTTCTGCTGTTACACACTCTGCAAATAGCTTTGGAATGAGTCCCACAAGCATACCCTTATGTAGGAGTACAACACAGAAATACCAAAGGATGTAGCCATGTACTAGTAGCAACCAACTGTGACAATGCCAATGTTCCAGTGCAGAAAAGACTGGTGTGGTGCACAGACAGAGAATACTAGGCTAACCTCTGGCTACCATCTGGATATGTCCACAAGTGGGAGCTATGCAGACAGACTACTTGCCTTGTTAGACTAACAGGTACACAGCAACCCTGTATGTTCAGCAAGATAGACATCACACAATAATATATAATGCTCTCTGTACTTCTGCAACCCTACCCAAAAGAACAATATACCTGTGTATTCAGGCTCTACCAAGGATGTAGGTAGGCATACTCAGTACTGAAATGTGTCCAGTTGTCTTGAGCAGCCTGTGCTAATGTTAACACAAACAACAAACTGTTCAGAAGTCAGGTAATTAATATTTACAGTATAGTAGTTCACAAACAGTTCATGTGCCAGAGGAATACATTGCAATAACTACTTTTGTATGGGAGTTGTCTAATTAGAAAAGAAAGTACATACTCCCATGTATCTTGTTTAAGCATTTGGATGGATGAGCAAAATTCTACACTGACAAGTGTGTACTAGAAGCAGCAACATTCAGGTTTGAGTACAACATGCAAATCACTGGCTACAACCCTAGCTTCAGATATAAGAAGTATACCAACCTTCTGACTGACACAACGGTGTCCACAGCAAACAAGCATGGGCCCCACTTTGGAAAGCTGAAAAGACTAAGCCTACCTAACCTAGCATTTTATAGCAGTGGGCTGCTATGTCAGTAAGTACTGCAATTACCACACAGCAGGCTGCATGCAATTAGTTAATGGTGGGCACCAATTCGTGTGGAGGCCACCACATGCACATGTGCAGATACCTAGAAAAGCAGGCTGTACTTGCTGTCCACACATGCAATAATCTCATTGCAGCAAGAGAGAGAGAGCGAGAGTGAGTGCAAGAGAGAGAGACAGAGGCAGAGACACAGACAAAGAGACAGAAACAGAGAGACACAGAAAAAGAAAGAGCAACAGCAACAGATAGAGAAAAAAAATAATTAAAAAAAAAATTATTTCCTTTAAAAACAGACGTAACAGAGCAATACAAAGGAAAGGTATGTAACACATATGTATTTGCTGGCATGTAGTAGATGTTTATGAAGAGTACTCTACATACTATGTATCATCCATATGTGGCAGCAGTACGTATCTATATGTATCTGTACATGTGCAAAGGGAAAGGGACATACTGCAACTGTTTGTGAAGGGTGTGTGTATATATATATATATATATATATATATATATATATATATATATATATATATATATATATATATATATGTTGTTGAAGGTTGTTATGTGCATATTTCTATGTAGGTTGCAGTGTGTGGCAAAGAAAACAGCATGCAGTGCTGGTATATGACATGTGGTGGTTAAACGCCGTGGGTGCGCTCTGTCAGTTTTGCAGTGTTGCAGCCAGTGAGGCCTGCTAAAGCTACATGGGCGGCTGAGGACACCTTCAATGCAGTGTGCACAACACTGTACAATATTATTACATAACTGTATATCTCACAACTGTCGCATAATTGATATTCCCACCATGAATAGTGGACTGTATATGTGTCTATATGTACATCTATATGTACAGCAATGGATGTTTATATGTATGTGTGTATGTATGTGTGTATGTATGTGTGTATGTATATATATATATATATATATATATATATATATATATATATATATATATATATTTATGTAGATATATATAGAGAGAGGGAGAGAGACATGGGGCATACTTACTGCCACAGGTGTCTGGCGACCAAGGTACGGACTGAAGCTCAGTGTTGACACTGTAGTGCCATCCTTTCTTGTCAGAACACTGTACCCATTAACTACCACATAGGTGGCAGTCTACCTAACACCAAAGGTGTGATAAGGGAACATGGGACACAGGTGGACAGTAGCCTCCCCTTTGATAATCACAGTGCCACACTAGTCATGTACTCTGTCTATGTGGTACACATCATCACAAAAGGTGTGTCATCTAGGGAAATATAGGTCAGTGTTCCCCTCTACTCATCACACTTAAAACCCATTAGAGAGTACAATGCCAACTACAGCAACTGGAAAGGCCACAGACATACCTCACAAAGAGTAATACCAGCCTCAAACAGATGCCCTATGTAGACCGACTCACAAAACCACAGCTACACTGTGTTGCATACCGCCTACCCAGAGGTGACCTCTGCCTAACATACTGAGCTATGTCACACCCATAGCTGTTGGACATCCTCCACGTAAGCATATTACAATCCCTCCCAGATACACGCTGTAGGACCCTACACCTTGTCAGCTCACTAAACAGCACATGCTGGAGGGATAGAGTCCTAACTCAGAGACATGCCATACTCTGGAACAAACCACATATCAATAGCAAACAAAGCTCCTCATTAGCAGTTGTCATAAATACTCCTGATGATTGTTTGAGAGATAGGAAATAAACCCCGGGAATCACCTCTGTGGCTCTGGTTGACAGGGGCAAGTGAAATTAAATTACATATGTGTCAAAGGCCAGGGTAGCATATGGCTAGGCTGCTGTAGGCCCTAGGGCCAATAGCGTATTACCTACCCATGACACGATGCACACACACATGTACTTAGTGCAATAATTGCTATGTGAGGTTGATTGAGTGTGATGGTGAATGTGTTGGTGAATGTGTGCAAAGTCTGTAAAGGTGTGATAGCTTAGTGTGAAATTGTCTCTGTCATGGTAGTTTGTCTCCTAGCTGTAATCCCAGCAAAAGATGTGTTTGCTATTGCTAGGCAGAAAAAGTATGGCATACAGTGTGACATAGTTCCTTGTTGTCGACTGTGGTGTCCCATTGTAGGCTAAAGCAATACATGTATGCTTAGTGAGTGGTACTGCTGGTGAATTCAACTCCCATATGAACTGTAGTACTACCTGAAACTGTAGGCCTAAACAGTACAGTATGGTGTATGTTCACATTGCTTGGAAACACTGTTTTGTGTTTTCCCTGTAGTCCTCACAGATTACATACCTCAGGCATAAGGTTTTGTAAGTAGTGACACACAGTACTGTATGGTACACAGGTAAAGCTCATCTGGGTTGGCATACATTTGTGTGTTGTATGTATGTCTGATGTGTGTGTAATTATGCCTGTACCATGCCCTCAATCATATCTGTGTTACAGGGTATACATGTGTATCTAGCAACATGTATAGTCTAGTACAGCAATATGCCATCTATATCAACAACTGTGCACATATGTTAGGCAGGGATTTGTCATCAAAGACTTCTGTGGTATACTGGTGATACTGTAACTGTACTTTACATTCATTGCAGTGGATGACATCTTTCTTTATGCATTAGCTTGATATATACCTCCTGTGGCTAGGTGGGGCATTGTGTCACATACAGTGTGCCATGTACTGGTGTATAGTCTTACATACTGGCTTCTCTTTGCTGCTGTGCAGAACATGGTTTGATATATAGAATGTGGCAGGCACTGTCAGCCAGTTGTGGCCGTAGCATTAATATGTAATATTGAACATGTCTATCCTCTGACAACCAATTGGATGCAAAATATTGCAGGTAATTGATATCTGTACTTTGGGATGTTAAGTGTGCCACTTGACTTGCTCACACATCTTGTTTAATTGTCTTCCAGGGGTATGTCCCACCAAAAAAACCCGTCTTATACAGCTGCAGAGGAGGCGGAAATACACAACAGCCTTGTGCAGCACTACACCCTGCTATTCTCTAGAACCAGCCAGGACCAGCATGAGCGGACTGCACTGTGGCAAGATCTCGTTCATTGGGTAAATGACATAGGCATGCATAACCAGACATATGAGCAGGTACACCATCACTACAGTGATTTAATTAGACATATCTGGCGGCGTGCGTCTGATATCCATCAACAGCAACTTGCCACAGGTGGTGGGGTGGCCATTCATCCCCCCTCACCAGAGTGGAGGATCTGCTCCTAAGTGTAGTGGCTCCTGGCCAACCACAGGAACAGCAACTGACATGTGTCATCATGGAGGCTGGAGCCACCCAGCATGTTGACATGGAACGTGCAGGTAACATGACCTATCTGTAGACTACTGTTATCTGTATTGGTAGATTATGCATATGTGACATGTGTACTGTGTGTTTAGCAGTTGTGCTGCATAGTGTTGTGCAATACTGATATTTGGAATATAATCTGTATGCCTGTGACTCTCGACTGTTGTACTACTGTACTTTAGCAAACTCACAGTAGCAATGGCAAAGTTGTGGCCACTGGCAAACTGTCTCATATTCTTGTAGGTCCCTCTGGTGTGACAGCAAGGCAGCCGGTTGATGCTGGTGAGTGTGTTATAATTTTAATATTGCTAATGAAATGTGCATGTCATAGGTGAGGTGTAGGCCATGTACATGTAACACACCTACACATAATGCATGCTGTGCATGTTTGCTGTGAGACTATGCACATCTCAGTAATGACAGTAGCTGCCTCAATCACAAGCAATACACAGAGCAGCACACACAATTGTGGAAACGCTGTACTGGACATTGGATAGGCATAGTTGATACACATGTACACAACATGCACAACTTTGTCATACGCAGTACACCTTAACATGCTACACATAGCATATCCAGATACCTGCTGTAAGGTCACACTTCCGTATCCCACATGTCATCCACACACCACACATAATATACCTGAGGGGTAGAGGCCTATCATTGGGCTGTGCGACACTCTTCAGCACATAACACATTCATGTTAGTCAATGCTCCCTATTGGGCACCTTACAAACCCATGTAACGAGTGGCTGTGAGGCCAATCACTGAACAACAGCACACATGCATCAAAGCCATGTATACTGTTATTAACACGGGCTGTCTACACTTGCACTGCATGGTCTTGTGCAACAAACTTTCTGCATGCTGACATGTGTGATATGACTGTTTGCCTTGTGATACTGTAACCCACCTTCAACCACTATTAAGTATGTTTTGGATTGCTGGTGGTGTGTGTGGGTATCTGCTGTAGTGAGAAGTGTATTTGTGTGCATGTGTGCATGTGTTCATGTGTGCATGTGTGCATGTGTGCATGTGTACGTGTGTTCATGTGTGCATGTGTGCCGACATCATGTACAGGTCGTAAAGTGTGTTTCCTGTCTCCCTCCCACAGGTGCTGTGTTAGGGCTGGTTCACTGCAGCAGGGAAACTGATGTCACTGAGCCACATAGTGATAATGAAGATAGGTGTGTTGAGGCACAGGCATGTTTGCCAGGGTCTGTCATTGGGCCACCAATTGACAGTACACAGCTGTCCACCCCATCCATGCATACAGTCATACTGCCAATACATCCATCAACAATGCCCATAGCTGAGGGACAGCATACTGTTGGCATTGGCCAGGACAGTGTGGTATCCATGGCACATGCATCCCAACACAGCAGCCATACCCAGATGTCTGGAAGGGTACCACATAGGCAAATGTCCAGGGGTTCTTGTAAGAGCATTGCTGCTCATCATGCCACTGGCAGATGTGCCACAGGTCTGACAACGTCATGCATGTTCCAGGCTGTCATGGAGGCACAGGCACGTATGGAACGGTACACCAGACAGGGACTAAGGGCACAGAGGGCCCATAACACCGCTGTCATTGACAGTATCCGTGACCTAGCAGGTGCCATCCGACATTACACCGAGGTCACTGATAGACGTTGGGGAGAGACATTAGATATCCTCCGCAATGTCATGTCCATGTGTCAGGAC
This sequence comes from Protopterus annectens, assembly GCF_019279795.1. Classification (NCBI taxonomy): domain Eukaryota; kingdom Metazoa; phylum Chordata; order Ceratodontiformes; family Protopteridae; genus Protopterus; species Protopterus annectens. Next base: position 1,252,517,905 of record NC_056729.1, read on the forward strand.
AGTGCGGGACGGTTGAGACATTGACGTGGATGTATGCCAGCAACATCAGCAGCTGGCAGTTGCCACAGATGTCCCTCAAGCCACAGCCGCTCCTGTAGTGCCAGTACCGGCCCCAGCAATGTTGGGGGTGGGCTGTCCATAGAATGTCCTAGAAGACCACGTGCACGTGGCTCTGGACAGTCCCAGCAGGGACCTGTGTCCAGTGTGCATCCATCCACCTCTGGGGATAGTACCCAGTCTGGCTTAGTACCTGATAGTGTCAGTAGCACCCCTGCCAGGCACAGGTACCGTATCCATGGCCAGAGATGGTGATCTGTAAAGCCTCGCAGGTACAGTCTGTGGCTGTCCCACAAATACCCGTATATGGCAGCCACATGGTGGAACTGTGTGCATGCAGACACACACACACACACACACACACACACACACACACACACACACACACACACACACACACACATACTCCAGACACCTAGGGCTAACACATACCCACACACATTACAACAACATTGGCCCATTACAGTATTCTTGCCCCCCCCACACACACACACACACACACACACATACACACACACACACACACACACACACATATATATCAATTGGATGGCTCACTGTAGGCCTCTGGCGAACCAACAACACACCCTGTGCATATGATGAAACCTGTGCCACCACCTGTCATCTGTAACATCGATGCAGGAACAGGCTACCATGGTGCTGATGCACAGGGTGTCTATATAGCAGTATAGCAATGTTAGCATGTTGTCAGCTGTAGAGTGTAATGATATGCTTGAAGGTGTAGCTGAGCAGGCATGATGCATTAAAGCTATGATTGTCATTGTAGTGTTGTTTACACCAGTATTGGTTCCAATTGTGTATTGTCTGGCCACTTGCCACTTGGCTGATGTGTGCAGTATTGGCAGCATGTGTTAGAGAGTGGACAGTATGTGTGGGATGTGTGTAGCACAGATTTGCAGGTGTACACTTGTGAACATGGTGGAGGTGCATTGTCTGCATGTACGTGCATAGTGGACACATGGCCAGGGTGACATGCTTTGTATTACACAGTAACACTCCATAGTTTCTATTGGTGGCCAGTATGCATTGTACTACACACATTCCGGCACCTGACTACACATGTGTGTATGACATGGTTTGACACTGTGCTGTGGGTGATACTGTTACTATCTGTCATTGTTTTCCATTCTGGTGATATACATCACTTCAACAGCCTGACCATAACCAATCGTTAGATGATGTCTTGACAACCGACACAAATGTAGGACACACAGCAACATTTGGATCTTTCAGGTACTATACAACGCCAGTAACCACTGGTATTCACCTGCACTCATTACTGAGACCACTCCTGTTTGCCATATAGCTCTCTTAGGTACAAGCAATCACAGTAGGGATATGTCCGTCCACATCTGGTAATGCATACTGTGGCCTATAATGCATTCTCCAGATGACACACACATACTCCACAAGGGTATCATACAGACAGATGCCTGTTGTCAAACCCATGCTGTAAAGCTGTAAGCCAAACTAAGCATTGTCATCCACCTATAAGGAACACATTATCCCCACAGTACCACATAGGTAGTAGCCACCAGCATGATGAACAGGTACCGATGTGTACATTCAACCGAGTGTTATGTCATCTCTCCTTTGTTAATCACATTTCCAAAGGTATTCTGGAATCCCTTGGTGGATCACATAAGCAATAAGTGGTCTGCATGCATATCCACAGTTTGTTCTACACCTATGAATAGTCATCATGGACAGACTTTGCTGCGTTTGAACAGGTCTGACATATACCTTGGCCATAGACCCTCACTCACACATTCCAATAGGAATCGTAATGACTTTGTGTGACACAGATGACCTAGGCCAGGGATCACTGCAGTGGCTGGCCTTGTCACAAGCATACAGATGTGACCTAAGGTCTGGGAAGCAGCAGCACAGTATGGCAAGGATGACAGCTGTGTTCTTGGAGAAAGCAGGGTTCTCACACATGCAATCATTGAGGTAACATGTACAGATATGTATTTGACACACAGCTAGCTCACATGTGCAATGCATACTGATATGTCATACAGTGGTAAAAGCAAAACCCACAATTCTCTACCTAACTACTTGATGATACTAGAGGAGTACACATTAACACAATGCACAGTTCTTTTTTTCCACAGGTATATTTGTAGGATGGTGACATCATCAGACTTCACAAAGGTTAGAGTACCACTTTTGAGGTGTTTCACTACTCTCCTAAAAGGTTGTTCCTTCCCAAGGGACACACACACACAGTTGCCCGTTGTAATATTCAAACCCCTACCTAACGATACTAGAGGAGTACGCTTTAACAGGATGCACTATACAGATTAGTGGGAGTTTTATTTTCCACAGGTATACTTGTAGGATGCTGACATCATCAGACTTGACAAAGGTTAGATTACCACTTTTGAGGTGATTCACTATTCTTCTAAAAGGTTGTTCCTTCCCAAAGGGAACACACACAAACAGTTACCCAGTGCAGGATTCAAACCCCTACCTAACTACTTCATGATACTAGAGGAGTACACATTAACATGACACGCTATACAGATTAGTGGGAGCTTTATTTTCCACAGATATAGTTGTAGGATGCTGACATCATCAGACTTGACAAAGGTTAGATTACCACTTTTGAGGTGTTTCACTACTCTCCTAAAAGGTTGTCCTTTCCCAAGGGGAACACACACAAACACACAGTTGCTCAGTGCAGGATTCAAACCCCTATCTAACTACTTCATAATACTGGAGAAGTACACATTAACACGACGCGCTATACAGATTAGTGGGAGTTTTATTTTCCACAGGTATACTTGTAGGATGCTGACATCATCAGACTTGACAAAGGTTAGATTACCACTTTTGAGGTGATTCACTACTCTTCTAAAAGGTTGTTCCTTCCCAAGGGGAACACACACAAACACACACAGTTGCCCAGTGCAGGATTCAAACCCCTACCTAACTACTTCATGATACTAGGGGAGTATACATTAACATGGCGCACTATACAGATTAGTGGGAGCTTTGTTTTCCACAGATATACTTGTAGGATGCTGACATCATCAGACTTGACAAAGGTTAGATTACCACTTTTGAGGTGTTTCACTACTCTCCTAAAAGGTTGTTCCTTCACAAGGGGAGCACACACAAACACACACAGTTGCCAAGTGCAGGATACAACCCCCTACCTAACTACTTCATGATACTAGAGGAGTATGCATTAACACAACGCGCTCTACATATTACTGGGGGTTTTCTTTTCCACAGGTATATTTGTAAGATGGTGACATCATCAGACTATATGAAGTGTGTTACATTAGGTGACATTAGTTGGCCTACATTGAACGTATGTCTAAACACTTTGGCCATGTGATCATCAAAGGTGAGTTTACTATCTACCTGTGTCCCCAGGGCCATAATTACTTTCTCCGTACATGCTGGATTACCACCTATGTGGTAATTTGTCTGCATTTTGTATTACCCAAAGGGGATGACTATGCATTCTTTGCCATTCAGCTTGAGGGCATTGTTTTGACACCAGGTATCTGTCTCTGTAAGACACTTCTGGAGGATGTCTGTGTCAGCTGTACAGTCAATTATGGACCACAGTTTCCAGTCATCTGCAAATCTGTTCATCCTTACACCTGCCATGCTTGCTTGTACCTCTGAGCAGTATCGACTGAACAGGTGGGGTCCCAGGACCAAGACCTGTGTGATGCCATGTGTGAGTGGCTTAGAGTTGGACATGGCACTTGCAACTATGAACATGTGTGTTTGATCTTTGAGCCACTTGGCCACCCATTCTGTGACATAGCTGTTCATGTTCAAGCTGGTACACTTGTCCATGATGATGGAGTGGGGAATGGTGTGGTAAGCCATTAGTGAGGTCCAGGTGGGCTGTGTGAACTACTTTCACCTCCATCTATGTTCATGGTAACTGTTTTAAATAAGTCAACTAGGTTTGGGAGCCAGGCTATGCCTTTAACAAGGCGAAGTTGTGTAGAGTCCAGTGTCTGGAGATCTCTAATGTCTCAGTGTATGGGTTCCATGACGATTTGCTCAATAGCTCTAGACCAGGCTGAGTACACATGTTGGGCAATGGTTTCCAGGTTCTGTTTTGGCACACCCTTTGTGGAGCTGGATGACTGTTAGTGTATGCCATTCTTTGGGTACATAGCCTGTGATACGCTTGAGTCTGGACAGTGAATGTAGGTGAGGGTGTAGTTCCTTGTGGGCCTAGTGTAAGACACAGCCTGGGACAACTTACAGTCACATTGATGCTATGTTCTTAGCTTTGGTGAGGGCTGTCTTTACATGCATGTCCGTGACGTCTGTGTCTCTGCATCCTTCTGTGATAGACGCAGGCCCTTTTGAGGGTGATGGGGGGAGTTTACACTGCACTTGTCCTCCTGGGTGTGGGCAATGAAAGTTGGTTTGGTGTATGTCATTACTTTTTTCGGTAGCTGACAGCATATTTGGAAGTTGACACCTACATGTCTGATATAGCTACAGAAGGCTTTGTGGTTGTTATTCTTACATTCCTTGGCAGTTTGTCTTTAGAAACTGTGCTTGGATTATTTAATGAGCGATCATTGTTTCATCCTAATAATGATCACTGATGCCTTTCCTTTAGTGAAGTTGGCTCTATCAGGTGTTAGTTTCCTCCTTCTGTTGTCTAGCTTATTTATGGGCAGCGACCACCAGATTGTTTTTTTATTTTGGAGGAGTGCATCTTGCTTTTATTTGTGATGTCTCGATCCATGCATCCCTGTAGATGCTCATTGGATGCACTTGTAAATAATTTGGCAGATTGTATACCATTATCCTATAGCAAGAGGACTTTGGGACTTTCCACTTTGGTCTTGGGAAGTGTGCTGTTTGCTTTTGAAAATGTCTTCACTGTGGTTTCATTGACTGGGAGTGGGGGTGGGATGTGGATGTCCAGTGTGATTACTTAATGATCTGATATTACCAGTGAGGGGTTTATCTCTGTTGTGGAACACTGGTACCCCATGTTGGTGATAATCATGTCCAGTATGTTGTCACCTCTAGTGGGCATGCTGACCAGCTGTTCCAGGGTGTTAGAGTTTCTTAACTCTAGGACACATTGGGCAAAGGACATTGTATACGAGTAATTCACCCACTCATTGTTTGGGTAGTTGTAATCTCCTCATATAATGGTGTTTGATGTGACCTTTATATTTGCCATTGTTCTCCAGAATACTGAGTGAGGTTCCTGAGACAAGGTGCATGATCTGTAGCAGGCTACAATCTGATGGGCAGCTTTGCCCAATGTTAGTTGCACTTGCATGGTCTCCAAGGCCTCATGCTGTGGTAGTAACCTGGAGGTGTGGATATCCATAAGGTAAATGGCCACACCACTTCCTTTTGTATTTCACTCGTGGTCTTGGGTCCAAAGGTCAGGGTGATTGTGAGTGTTTTACGTGGATCATATCCAACAGCTGCATGTTCGACATAGCTTTGGATGTTACACAGTGACACCTATGAGTAGGCGATATGCAAGGGAGTACAGATGGAGCATTTTGCGATGGTCTGTGTATGGCATGTATTTCAGGCCAATAATGCTCTTTTAGAGGTATTGCTGCTGGCTTTCCAGTTGTTGTAGTTGTCTTGTGAGGTACATAGCAACAATGGCGTTGTACTCTTTTATAGTTCTAGTGAGTGGTGAGTAGAGGGGAACAATGTCCTCTTTTATTCTGAATGAGACACATTTTGTGATGAGGTGTGCCATATAAGAGGGTTTCCTGACTACTGTGGGAATGTGCTTATCACAGTTGTATCCACTGTCCACCCGTGGCCCAGGGTCTCTTGTCACACTTAAAGTGTGAGGTATACTACCACCTATGTTGTAGTTCTTGGCTACAGAGATTTTAACAAAGGTGATGATAATGCACCTTTTGGCATTGAGCTGCAGCCCATGGTTTGGACAACAGCCATCTGTCTCAGTGAGGCCCTTTGGTAGGATGTCCACATCTTTAGTGTTTACAATGATAGCTCCTAGTTTGCAGTCCTCTGGAAATGTCAGTAGCCACAGAACCTCCATGTTAATGTTTACTTCAGGGAAATAGATACTACACAGCCTGGGAAGTTATCTAGTCCCATGGCTGCTGTGATACTGGCTTCAGAGAGTGTTTTTTACCTGTGCAGCCATGATAACAGCAATGTTGCAGTCTTCCATTATAGACATGTGCTCTTTCATGGGTGAGAGGGGAGTAAAGTTAACACTGATCCTATCTGCCAGGATGTTACCAATATCAGTTGGCTCTGTACATTTAGTGCCATTGAGCTGTAACTCAGAACAGATCTGAGTGTAACCATGACATGGACCTGTCTGTTGGGCATAGATCTGCTGTGTAGACAGTATACCACTGAGTACAGCTTGGGTTATATTCATTCTTGTTGCATGGGGCAACTATTTGAGGCCAGTAATCCTCTTGTTAAGGTTCTTCATTGTTCTTTCTAGTTGATGAACGTGCCTAGTCAGATTCCTCGCAAGTGTGTTGTGGTAGTCTCTGACAGGTCTGATGACTGCTGAGTAGTGGCAACCTCCTTTAACCTACATCCACAGACCTTGGCAGTTTGTGTGTACACATAGCAGGATTTTCAGGCCACTTTGTGAATGTGTTTCTGGAAGTAGAGATGACTATACACGTTTGTCAATAGATCCCTTATCATCACATCCGTAGTTAGCCTAAGTGTGTGAGCATGCTCAGTATGACCTTTCAGTGTGATGCAGATTGAAATCCACTACATTTGTTGGAGTGTGTGAGCACGCACAGTATACGGATCTACCTGACAACACCGACAAACCACAACACCGACAATGAAATCAGACACACCACATAACCGAACGTTCACAGACACGAAACCTCACATGCCCGACACACCATAATACCGACACAATACTGACAATAAACAAACAAAACAAATCCCCTGTCCAAAAAGCACACACACAACACAAGCACACCAAAATCCTTACAAACGCACACTAAACCTCACATACACAACTATCTACACCCTTAACCCAAACCCTAACCCTAAGGTCCTTCACTATCGCACACTTACCTAACCCGCGCCCTAACCCTAACTCACTTAAACCGCCCCTAACCCAAAGACTATCACTATCGACACTTACCTAACCCGCCTCTAACCCTAACTCACTTAACCCACCCCTAACCCAAAGACTATCACTATCGCACACTTACCTAACCCGCGCCCTAACCCTAACTCACTTAACCCACCCGTATCCCTAGACACCGTCAATATCGCACACTTACCTTACTCGCACCCTAACGTCCGTCACTACCGCATACTTACACAGCCTTTTCCCATGTTAGTCTTCTCAGCGTCGGGGTTTTCATCCGTCGGTCTTCTCAGTGTCGGGGTTTTCATCCGTCGGTCTTCTCAAACTTCGATCTTCTGGTGTCGGCGATCTCCTTGTTGGCATTCTCAGCTGTCGACGTCAAGTGCTCCCACAGTATACACATTTATAACATATGTGTATGGTAAATCAAGGTGTATTTTTACAGCAGGGCTCACCTTTGTGTCATAGTTCAACAGGGATCATGCTGTGCCTGCAGGGCTTCCATGAGACACTTTGCATAGACTTATCAACATTTCTACATACAAGGGGGACAGCTATTCTTTGTACATTTCTAACCATGGGTACAGCGGATTGTTACTGTGGGTGTACATAGGATGTGGGTTTCATCTGACACTTATACACATTTGCTGTGCCTGCACTGTTATGTACAGGACACCATTACAGTCTGTAATGTTGCCTATCATACTGGCTTGAGGCATACTAGTATACTACAGGTCTTAGCGTCCATTGCCACATATATTAGCTTGCAACTTCATAGCCTACACAACCCACATCACAACGCCTGGCCTGATGTTCTCTATCTGCATAGGCATGTGGGTGAGGTTACCCATTTGCCTCATTAGGGGCATGATACTGCATTGCTTTGTGTTTGCATTAGTGTACAATTGTCCTGCTGTGTCTGTACCACTGTAATGCTATCATGGCTTAGTGGTTCAGTACTGTGACTGTAGTGTACAGTATCCTGGGTTCAAGTCCTGTCACTACTTTTTATTTTCATGCTGGCCAGACCAGACTGCTTAAGGTACAGTAAAGCAGATATGAGCATGTTTAACTGACTTTGCTCAGCTTTGGCCGACCTTGGCCAACATTACATGAGCAATTATGTGTACATATACTATATATTGTTAAAAGCTGCTTAGCACTGCTTTATATTGCGTAAAACATGGCAATCATGCCTCAGGTGGTGCTGCAGGGCTGCCTATGTCGGATGCACATACTACACACCCTATACATATTTGGAAACAGGTAGTGTCAAGTTGGGCATCCCTTTTATTTTATGTACGAGTCAGTGAGAGGTATCATTTTCAGGGTTCCTACTGAGCCAGTGTATGTGCTATGTGTTGCCTCTTTGCCAAGGACAAGGCATACTGGGCACACCTCCTTCTGCCTACTGGGGCAGGCTCAGGTTGTTCCTCCTCTGAGTCACGCTGTGCCTGTGCAGGCTTTGGCAATGGTGGGGGGCTGTTTGGCCCTGCCCCATGCTGTTCCTGCTGCAGCTGTTTTCACAGGATCAGACTGTGTAGCATGGCACATACCATGACAATTTGGGTACATGTAGTTGGTGAGTATTGCAAGGCTCCACCAGATGTGTCCAGGCACCGGAACCATGAGTTGAGCATCCCTAACACACGCTTGATTACATTTCGTGTTTGTGCGTGTGCCTCATTATGGAGTTCTTGTTTAGGTGTGTGTGCATTTCTAATGGGTGTCATCAGCCACGGCTCCAGTGCGTATCCAGCATCCCCCACTAGGTGACCGTCAGGGATGTCCCCATTTGCAAATGTCTGGTACAGCTGCGACAGATGCCAGATAAGGGAATCGTGGTAGCTTCCAGGGCAGCCAGCACACACATTCAGTATTATGCCCAGGGTATCACACATGACCTGGCAGTTGATGGAGTGGAAGCCCTTATGGTTGATGTAGGCCCTACCCCGCTCACCAGCTGATGCTTTGATGTGTATGTGCGTGCAGTCAATTGCACCCACTACCTCAGGGTATTCCTCTATTTGCTGGAAGAGACGCATATTGCTGGCCAATACTTCATGGGAATTGGGGAAATATACATGATCACCGACATGTGCTGACATGGCATTCAGGAACTGGTGCAGTACCCTTGATGCTGATGCCTGTGAAATCCCCATCATATCACCAGTTGGTCTCTGGAAGGTACCTGTTGCTAGTATTCTTAGGCCAACACATACCTTGGTTTCCACTGGGATGGGTTCCCCTCTGTTGGTTCTGTGTGTGAGGCATGGCCTGCACAGCTCAACAATTTGCTGCAGGAGCTCTCTGTCCACTCTATAGCGCTCCACTATCTCCAGCTCATGTAGCCCCTGGTAGGTTACCCTGGGTCTGTACACTGTTCTCCGTCTCCTCACTGTGGGTTGCTCAGCAGCATTCACAATGGCACCACCCTCAGCATCTTGCACATGTTGCCTTATAACAGCAATGGCAGCCCCTAACATTTTTATGTCTCAGTTTAAGCTTTTTAAGTTTTCACTTCTCTTTGTTGACTGCAGTGTTGCAGTGTTTCTGAGAAAAATATGGGGGAATATTATTTGCAGAGTTTTAGGTGCTGGGCTGGGCTGGGCTAGTGTACTGCCTGTGTAATTGGCTGATTTTGATTGATTTCACCTGGCAGCTCTGCTAGTTCTTCTTGGTTAACTTCCTACTACTTCCTTTCCTTCCTTTTCCCATTTCTGTTTCCACAGGGGGCAGCACTGCACAAAGAAGTGCAAACATGCTCACACGTACGCACACAGGCTTACACAGGCTTACACGGGCTTAGGCGGGTGCACATTCGTGTATACTAGCTTAGACAGCCTTACACAGGCTTACACGGGCACACACACGCGCACACAGGCTTTAGTGATAGCCATGGCATACACCTTCAGTTTCTTGATTTATTTTAGACAACTGTAGACACACCTCTTTTAGTACTGACTAACTCACAGCAACCACATGCCACTCTTCTCCAATAAGCTTACAGTCTTTTTCATACATACCCCCTCATGATGTCACTCATCTCCTACTCTGTTACTCCCCTTTTCCTACTCTTACACTCTAGGGACATGGTTCACATAGCAGGAAATATTGGGATTCACTATCCTTATCTTCATTTGCATACGATTGCCTACTAATGCTTAGTTACAGCTCTCAGACTGAGCTTCCCCCCTTAGCAACCTCTACTCAGTAGCCATGTTGTCTTCAGCCTGCCATTCACTTGCATGGCAAATTAATATTTTGAATAAATTCCCTATTTGTGCCTTTTATTTTTTGGTTTTCTGTTTTATTTAGAGCACAGCACATTTGCGTGGCACTGTGCTACACTTAAACATTGGAGATCGTGGTAAAAAAAAATATATATATATTTTTTTATTTTACAACGGGATAAAATGCCAATGGCCGTATATTTGGCCATTGGCATGCTTCCTTAACTGGATGCATCCTTTATTTGGAGCTGTCACAGCTCCGTTTTGCTATTTGCAGAACGATACTCAGTTGACAACTGAGTACATTTCTGCAAATAACAGTAATCTTACTTGGACAGGTTAGGGTTTCCTGGATCACAAATTTACCTCATTTGCATAGCTTTCGGCAGCAAATGAGATAATTTGCATAAGCTAACCCTGTCCGTGTAAGAGTTGTTTTAGGAGCTCTCTTGCACATCCCTGCCGGCTGTTCCTGGATCACTTGGCAGACATGTTGGATGCATGGAGTTTTACTCTAGTCTTAGACTCCGTGCAAGCCTTCGTGAATCCGGCCCACTATCTTTTCCCCCTATTCTAGCACTATTGGAGCTTCTCTAGCAATTACTATAAATTCTACCCCGTTCCTTTTTCCCTGATAATCTGCTGAATATCCAGCCTGAAATCCTTTATCAAATTCACATGCTCAGTTCATTCCAAATGTGTCTCATATAGCATTGCTATTTGCACTCTGCATTTCTTAATATAATTCAATACTCTTTCTTTTTTGTCTACACCTGTGAGACCATTAACATTCCAAGATAATATGGAATGTGTTGCCATTATGATAAGAAGTTATTATTCCCACAAATTGTATATGACAGTTTTTTTAGATGTTCATTTCCAGCTTTTGTGATAAATGAATCCACTAATATTTAGCAGGTTGATCTTTTATACAGTTGTTCCTTGTCCTCTCCATTTGAACCTATGCCACATTTTACAAGTCTTGTTGTTTTAAAGAAAACCCTCAAACAAAAAGCCAAACACACCCTGGAACACTCCCATAACCTATTATAGTTTCACAGGTAAGTACTAGGCTAGCTGCCCTGGAGGGTCATTTTAAGCCTAGCCAGTTTCCCTTTTTGTGCTCAAAATAACCTGTCTCATTTGGTTATAGATTGACCTTACTCATTCTCTGGCTGATAATTATATATTTTACCTAATGAGAATAACTGGATCATACTATAGATAATTTGAGGGGACCCATTCATGGAATAAAGCATTTAGGAGCTGCGTCTGTTCATTAGTAGAAGAGGGGTCAGTCCCGGGATAAATTTTCTGTTTCTCATCCATAGATCTAAGTTGCACTAGCAGATGTACAGGGATGAACTTTGTTTTATGTGTATGAGGAGTCTGTTCCATAGCAGCGGTATCCCCTGCAAAATACACCTGTCCCTCCAAACCATTCTATTAATGTTACAGAAGAGATTTAGATCCCCAGACCGAGTATTTCTGATGCCACTTGACTTGCTGATGTGCAGCAAATCTATCAGTAATGGGCCAGAGGATGCCTTGTATGTCAGACACAGGTCACCTTTTAGCAGTCTGTAGGATACTGGGTATAGTGGCATGGCTTTGAGTCAGTCCATGTAGGACATGTTGTTTAGGCCTTGTGTTCTTTTAGTAAGGTATCTCTGTGTGTGTTCCAGTTGTTGCATGTGCCTGGACAGATATATACCAAAGGGGGCATTATATCTAATGATTGGCCAAATGAGGGTTGAGTATAGTGGAACAATGACATCCCTAGATATAGACACAATTCCTTTGTTTATAAGCGGAGCACTATAGACGGACTTTCTTGCAGCAATAGACAGACATGTTGGTCAAAAGTTAGGTCACTGTCCACAAAAGTTCCCAAATCCTGAACAACCCTATCAACTCGTAGGGGAATATTGTCAATGTGGTAGTTCCCAGGGGTAGATGACTGTCCAAAGGCTACAGTAATGCATTTTTAGTATTTAGTTGCAGAGTATAATTTTTACAACATTTATTTATTTATTTCAGGCAAACCTTCCTGCAGGATGGCTAAGCCATTTGGGAATTCAATGACTGCACCTAGCTTGCAGTCATCTGCAAAGTTAGTCAGCCAGAGCCCTTTAGTCTAGGCTTTTACTTCAAAAAAGTAGATGCTAAACAGGAGAGGTCACTGCATGGAACCTTACGGGATGCCACTGATGACCTACCTCTTTGTGGAGGTAACTTCTAATTTGATTATTTGCATCCTATTTATGAGCCAGTGGGCAATCCAGCAGATGACCTAGGGGTTTATTCCCAGTTTATTTAGCTTTCTTACTATGCCTGAGTGGAGAATTGTGTCAAAAGCTTTGGCTAGGTCGAGGTATGCAGTGTGTACTGTTATGCCTTCATCCATTGCTTTGGTGACCTTTTCAAAAACATCCAACAGGTTGAGTAAGCATGACCTACCCTTGACGAATCCAAACTAAGATAGGTCTAGTTTTTGCAGTTTCCCTATGTCTTGACTGATTAATTCCATGGTAAGTGTTAAATACGTTGTGTTAACTTAATACAAACACTCAAAACTATGTACATCTTCAAACAATGAAATTTAACCCTCCTGACAGGAACAACTGTCCCAAATAGACAGCTATGTTTTCTTTTCTATTAATATATGTGTGCTGATGTCTTAAGTGATAATTTAATAAATATTTTAAAATATTATCTACTATGGCTATTTGTTAAAAAAGTGTAACAATAAAAGTTTTGCAGAACTGTTCAATGTGGAGCAGTGTGGAACATGGAATCATAAGCGTTCAAAATGAGGAATGTTCCTAATAATCAAGAACAGTTGAAAGCTATGGTTCCTCTCCTCCCCATATAGACATCCACTTCTAGTACTCAGTTGTGATCGTTAAAAGTGGTAAAAAATAGCTACAGAAATGGATGCTTCTGCAGAGGGCTAAAGGTATCATTACATACCTCTCAACCATCTTTGATTTTGCAGTATGTCTCTTATTTTGCCTCATATTTTTGGCCTCATCCTTGATTTTCTGGTTAATCATTGAGGATTACATCATTATCATTAACCTCCCTTTTCCCCCATTTTCTATATGGGTGAATGTGTCATGTTAGTTGTTACCACCTATCTCAATTCAGTGCAATTCTTCTACCTTCTTCGACAGTCCTGCCTAACTGTCACAGGTCTTCTCTCACACAATCCATTCATGTCTTGGCTGGACATTATCCTTTTGTCTTGCCTTCTGTCTGTTTCTCCCAAATCTTCCTCACCATCATTTTCTGCTTTCTGCATGTGTCCAAACCACTGTAATTTATCAACCTGTCAAACATGCTACATACTACAATCCAGTCATTAAAAAATAAATAAACCTGCCAAACATGCTACATACTATAATCACTAAAAAATAAATAAACCTGCCAAACATGCTACATACTACAATCATTAAAAATAAATAAACCTGCCAAACATGCTACATACTACAATCCAAACATTAAAAAATAAATAAACCTGCCAAACATGCTACATACTATAATCATTAAAAAAATAAATAAGCCTGCCAAACGTGCTACATACTACAATCATTAAAAATAAATAAACCTGCCAAATATGCTACATACTACAATCATTAAAAATAAACAAACCTGCCAAACATGCTACATGCTACACCTGACAGCACAAGGAAGTGGATGACAAGATGGTAAGGAGGAGACTGGACAAGATGGAAGGGCAGTGAGGCAAAGCCACTAGGTTTGGGATTCTGAGTATACTACTTTGAGGAGGACAGTCTGGAAATGCTGTTGCTATGGGAATTGTGGTGAAGGAGAGGCTGAGATGTCAGTGAAGGATGTCATCATAATTAGAGATAGAATTATGACAATCAGACTGCAGTGGAATGGTAGGGCAGTATTAGTAATTTCAATCTGTGCCCCACAGCAGGGTTGCAATACCAAGGAAAAGCGTGCATTAGGCAGCAGTTGCAGGACTTACTACATACAGCTGGACAATATGAGTTGATGTTGATAATGGGGACATAAATGGATGTATCAGGACAAACTGAAGAGGATATGATGACTGCATGGGCCCACATGAGAATAAAGAAGGAAAGGTCATTCTAGACTTCTATTTGGCAAATGGCTTGATGGTGGCTAACACATGGTTCAGCAAAAGAAAGAGTCACAAGAGTGTTTGTTTGTAACCTAGTAGGGAAAGGGAATTGGGAAAGAATCAGAGAGTGAAAGTCCTTCCCAATGAAACAGTTGGCCCACAGCATAAAACACTGGTTGCCACAGTCAGCTGCAAGCAGTGGTCAGAGAAGGCTCTAAGGTCAACAGAGACTAGACTGAAGACCTGGAAGTTGACTGGAAAGAAAGCACACAAGTTCCTGGAAATACTGAGGGCTCAAACACCTCATGAAACCGAGGATATAGGTAAAGTTGAAGAAGAATGGCAGTGCCACAAAACAGCATATGTGAGAACGACAGAACAGATATGTGGCCAAGCTAGGTATTGAAATAAAGTACATAAGAAAAGGTGGTGGTGGAATGCAGAAGTTCCAGGATGCATTCAAAAGAAAGGAGTGCAGGAAAAAGTGGGGAACAGAAAAGATGGACCAGACTAAGAAAGAATACTGGTTGGCTAACAAAGAGGCTACAAGACCAGTTGCAGTAGCAAAGAACAAGGCATCAGAGGCACTCTACCAGCCTCTAGGAAGTGACTCAGCAGATGGCACAAAGAAACTATATCAGGTGGTACATCAAAGACATAAAGATAAAGGAGAGTTATTAGCCACCTTTCATAATGGAATCCAACAACAACCTACTCATCAGCCCACAGGACATCAAAGGCAGATGGATGGAATACTTCTAGCAACTTCTAAATTAAGAAAACTCCACAGAACCTGTACTGCTTCAGACTCAGCCTACAGTGAAAGAAGAAAAGAATCCCACCCTAGAAGAAGTAAGAACAGCACTAAGGAAAATTAAGCCAGCGAAAGCAAAAGGCTCAGATGAGGTCATGGCAGATATTTTCAAGATGTTGGGTGAGTTAGGGGAAAAATCAGTCTAGAGGGTATTCATAGCAGAATAGAGAGAAAGGAGTATCCCCGATGACTGGAGAATAAGCATTCTAGTGCCAGTGTGCAAGAATGAGGAGGACATTCACAGTATAGATGTATCAAACTCCTGTCACACTGCATGAAAGTTCTGCTGAGGGTGACTGATAGACAGATGTACAGACTAGTAGAAAATAAGATGGGAGATGAGCAGTTCAGATTCAGATCAGGATACAGCACAACCAATCTAATGTTTGTAGTGAGACAGCTGAGAAAAAACTACAGATGAGAAAGAGTCTAACTGGGCATTTTTAGACTTGGAGAAAACATTTGACAAAGTCCCAAGAAAGCTGATTTGGGCAGTCCTTCGATGGCTTGATGCCCCAGAAACACCGGAAGAATTAGATCAGACTATGTACAAGGACACAATGAAAAATGTATGAACAGTGTTTAGATTCACAGAAGGGTTCCCACTCGGTGTGCATCAGTGTTCTGTTCTGAGCCTACTGCTGTTCGTTATGGTGATGGACTACATTGGCAAACAAGTCAGAAGGGAGAGATCAACAAAGCTGCTGTATGTAAATGATTTTTTGCAGTCTCTGAATAAGAACGTCAACAAATGATAGAGGAATGGAATGCAAAACTAAAGGCACATGGGTAGAAACTGAGTAGAGATGACAGTTGTAATGGGAATAAATGGGAAAATGAGAAGAAACTGAAAATTGCGATAGAAAGGAAGATAGTAGAATAAGTTAACAGCTTCAAACATCTAGGAGGGGTAGTTGAGGAGAAGGGAAGTTTGAATGAGGAGGTCAGAACTAGAATCAGAGGGAGTGCTGCCACCTGGTACAGTGTCAAGGGTAGTACATGCCAGAAAAATGCCAAATAACCTAAAAAGTAACATGTACAAAATACTGGTGAGGCCAGTCCTTCTGTATGGTACAGAAATCTGGGCAGTAAAGGCAGAGCAGTTGAGGAAGCTAGAAGTGATGGAAATGAAGTTCCTGAGACAGGTGATAGGATGCACAGTGTGGGACAGACAAAGAAAAAAGGACATCAGAGCAGAAGTCCAAGCAGCTCTATTTGCAGAGAAGGTCAAAGAGAACAGATTATGGTGGTTCAGCCATATGTGCGGGAGAGCAGAAGACAATCTGGTGAAGAAAATTTGGATCAGACAGGAATATGACAATAAGAAACAAGGGTGTCCAGCAAAGAGATGGATGGATCATGTGAAAGAACACCTGTGACACTCAGACATGGCTGTCAAAGAAGGTAGGAGAGTGGCATTGAATATAGAGAGATAGCAACAGTTGATGTGACCCCCCCCCCCGACCCCCCACTGAAAATGGGAAAAATGGGTTGATTATTTATTTATTTATTTGACATTTGTTGACAGGGAATGTCAGACTGAACTTGCACCCTTTTTCAGCAGAGGCCCTGGGAGAAAAGCTCCACAAAGAATTACATACACCATAAAAATGTTTACAAACAGTCCAGTATACACGAGGTAATATAAACATGCATTATAATGCTTGTGTTCCCACTTGTAGCATGAGAGTTTAAACATGTTATTTACAAAAAAGGCAATAAAACAACATGTTAAAGTCATTCATATATCTCCAATACATAAGGAATTCTCCGTTTGGAGGGGAAGTAATGACAATGAACTCAGAGTTTAAGATAAGAGTACAGAAATTACTGTATATCAAATCTTAGTTCTTACAGGCAACAGCATGTACATCAGTAATCAGAAGCAGAGGAGAAGTTGATAGAGAGAGCAGCTGATAGAAAAAGGTTAAGTGTCAAGGAAAAAAAAGGGGGGATGCCTATAGGTAAAAGAGGGAAAATTTAGAGATTTTTTTTAAATTTATAAATAAGAATGGAGAGCAGTAGTAGTTACAATCAAGTGAAATCTCAGAAAGGGGAGTAAGCAAAGTGGGACAAGGAGGGAGCAAGGTAAATATGAGTAGTGGAGAAATTTAGTGAAAAAAGGTATTAGGAGTTAGAGCTCTGTCGCTACAATTACATATGAATTGAGAAGGGACTTTATGCAAAGGGGGTCAGGTGATAAAGGTGATGGTGGTTGTGTACAGGAGCAAGTCCATGTATTTGTAAAGTGGACTTTTAGGGCAATCTCAGTAGTAGTATGATGCTGTCCCAGATGTAAACCCTTGCTCAGCAGTACTATGATGCCACAAATGTAAAAACCCTGCTTAGTAATAGTATAATGCTGTCCCAGATGTAAACCCTTGCTAGTAGTAGTATGAGGCTGTCTGAGATGTAAAATCCTGCTCAGTAGTAGTATGGTGCTGCCTCAGATGTAAAACCTTGCTCAGTAGAAGTATGATCCTGTCCTAGATGTAACACCCTGCTCAGTAGTAGAATGATGTTGTCCCAGATGTAACACCCTGTTCAGTAGTAGTATGATGCTATACCATATGTAAAACCCTGCTCAGTAGTACTATGATGCTGTCCCAGATGTAAAACCCTACTCAGTAGTAGTATAATGCTGTCCCAGATGTAACCCTTGCTCAGTACTAGTATGATGCTGTCCCAGATTTAAAACCCTGCTCAGTAGTAGAATAATGCTTTCTCAGATGTAAACCCTTGCTCAGTAGCAGTATGATGCTGCCTCAGATGTAAACCCTTGCTCAGTAGTAGTATGTTGCTGTCCCAGATGTAATACCCTGCTCAGTAGTACTATGATGCCCCAGATGTAAAACCCTGCTCAGTAGTAGTATAGTGCCATCCCAGATGTAAGCCCTTGCTCAGTAGTAGTATGATGCTGTCCCAGATGTAAAACCGTGCTCAGTAATAGTATGATGCTGTCCCAGATGTAACACCCTGCTCGGTAGAAGTAGGATGCTGCCCCTAATATAAAACCCTTCTCAGTAGTAGTATGATGCTGTCACAGATGTTAACCCTGCTCAGTAGTAGTATGATGCTGCCCCAGATTTAAAACCCTGCTCAGTAGTGGTATGATGCTGTCCCAGATGTAAAATCCTGTGCAGTAGTAGTATGGTGCTGCCGCAGATTTAAAACCCTGTTCAATAGTAGTGTGATGTTGTTCCAGATGTAAAGCCCTGCTCAGTAGTAGTATGCAGATGTCCTAGATGTAAAACCCTGCTCAGTGGTAGTATGATGCTGTGCCAAATGATAAACCCTGTTCAGTAAAAGTATGATGCTACCCCAGATGTAAAACCTTACTCAGTAGTAGTATGATGCTGCCCCACATGTAAAACCCTGCTCAAAAGTAGTATGATGCTGCCCCAGATGTAAACCCTCCTCAGTAGTAGTATGATGCTGTCTCAGATGTAAAACCCTGCTCAGTAGTAGTATAATACTGTCCCAGATGCAAAACCCTGCTCAGTAGCAGTATGATGCTGCCCCTAATATAAAACCCTACTCAGTAGTAGTATGATGCTGCCCCAGATGTAAAACACTGCTCAGTAGTAGTATGATGCTTCCCAAATGTAAATGCATGTTCAGTAGTACTATGATGTGCCCCAGATGTAAAACCCTGCTCAGTACTGGTATGATGCTGCCTCAGATGTAAAAGCCAGCCCAGTAGTAGTATGATGCTGTCCCAGATGTAAAATGCTGCTCAGTAGTAGCATGATACTCTCCCAGATGTCAAACCCTGCCCATTAGTACTATGAGGCTGCCCCAGATGTAAACCCCTGCTCAGTAGTAGTATGATGCTGTTCCAGATGTAAAACCCTGCTCAGTAGTAGTATGGTGCTGTCCCAGATGTAAAACTTTGCTCAGTACTAGTATGATGCTGTCCCAGATTTACAACTCTGCTGAGTAATAGTATGGTGCTGTCCCAGATGGATACCCTGCTCAGTAGTAGTATGAAACTGTCTCAGATGTAAAACCCTGCTCAGTAGTAGTATGATGCTGTCCCAGATAAAAGCCTGCTCATTAGTAGTATGATGCTGTTCCAGATGAAAAACCCTGCTCAGTAGTACTATGATGCTACCCCAGATGTAAACCCCTGCTCAGAAGTAGTATGATGCTGTCCCAGATATAAAACCCTGCTCAGTAGTAGTATTATGCTGTCCAAGATGTAAAACCCTGCTCAGTAGCAGTATGAAGCTGCTCCTAATATAAAACCCTGCTCTGTAGTAGTATAATGCTGTCCCAGATGTAAACCTTTGCTCAGTAGTAGTATGATGCTGTCCCAGATGTAATACACTGCTCAGTAGTACTATGATGCTGTCCCAGATGTAAAATCCTGCTCAGTAGTAGTATAGTGCTGTCCCAGATGTAAGCCCTTGCTCAGTAGTAATATGATGCTGTCCCAGATGTAGAACCCTACTCAGTAATAGTATGATGCTGTCCCAGATGTAACACCCTGCTCCGTAGAAGTAGGATGCTGTCACAGATGTAAAACCCTTCTCAGTAGTAGTATGGTGCTGTCCCAAATGTAACCCCTGCTCAGTAGTAGTATGATGCTGCCCCAGATTTAAAACCCTGCTCAGTAGTGGTATGATGCTGTCCCAGATGTAAAATCATGCGCAGTAGTGGTATGGTGCTGCCTCAGATTTAAAACTCTGTTCAATAGTAGTGTGATGCTGTTCCAGATGTAAAGCCTTGCTCAGTAGTAGTATGCTGATGTCCTAGATGTAAAACCCTGCTCAGTGGTAGTATGATGCTGTGCCAAATGATAAACCCTGTTCAGTAATAGTATGATGCTACCCCAGATGTAAACCCTTGCTCAGTAGTAGTATGATGCTGCCCAGATGTAAAACCCTGCTCAAAAGTAGTATGATGCTGCCCCAGATGTAAACCCTTCTCAGTAGTAGTATGATGCTGTCTCAGATGTAAAACCCTGCTCAGTAGTAGTATGATACTGTTCCATATGTAAAACCCCACTCAGTAGCAGTATGATGCTGCCCCTAATATAAAACCCTGCTCAGTAGTAGTATGATGCTGCCACAGATGTAAAGCACTGCTCAGTAGTAGTATGATGCTGCCCAAATGTTAATGCCTGTTCAATAGTACTATGATGTGCCCCAGATGTAACACCCTGTTTAGTACTGGTATGATGCTGCCTCAGATGTAAAAGCCAGCCCAGTAGTAGTATGATGCTGTCCCAGGTGTAAAACGCTGCTCAGTAGTAGCATGATGCTCTCCCAGATGTCAAACCCTGCCCAGTAGTAGTATGAGGCTGCCCCAGATGTAAAACCCTGCTCAGTAGTAGTATGATGCTGTTCCAGATTTAAAACCATGCTCAGTAGTAGTATGGTGCTGTCCCAGATGTAAAACTTTGCTCAGTACTAGTATGATGCTGTCCCAGATTTAAAACCCTGCTCAGTAGTAGTATGGTGCTGTCCCAGATGGATACCCTGCTCAGTAGTAGTATGAAACTGTCCCAGATGTAAAACTCTGCTCAGTTGTAGTATGATGCTGTCCCAGATGTAAAATCCTGCTCAGTAGTAGTATGATGCTGTCCCAGATGAAAAACCCTGCTCAGTAGTACTATGATCTGCCCCAGATGTAAAACCATGCTCAGTAGTAGTATGATGCTGTCCCAGATTTAAACCCTTGCTCAGTAGTAGTATGATTCTGTCTGAGTTGTCAAACCCTGCTCAGTAGTAGAATGAAACTGCCCCAGATGTAAAACCTTGGTCAGTAGTACTATGATGCTGTCCCATATGTAAAGCCCTGCTCAGTAGTAGTATGAGGGTGTCCCAGATGTAACACCCTGTTCAGTAGTAGTATGATGCTATCCCATATGTAAAACCCTGCTCAGTAGTAGTATAATGCTGTCCCAGATGTACAACCCTGCTAAGTAGTAGTATTATGCTATCCCAGATGTAAAACCCTGCTCATTAGTTGTAGTATAATGCTTTCCCAGATGTAAAACCCTGCTCAGTAGTAGTATGATGCTGTCCCAGAAGTAAACCCCTGCTTAGTAGTAGTATGATGCTGTCCCAGATGTAAACCCTTGCTCAATAACAGTATGATGCTGTCCAAGATGTAAAACCCTACTCAATAGTAGAATAAGGCTGCCCCAGATGTAAAACTTTGCTCAGTAGTACTATGATGCTGTCCCATATGTATAACCCTACTCAGTAGTAGTATGATGTTGTCCCAGATGTAACACCCTGTTCAAAGTATGATGCTATCCCAGATGTAGAACTTTGCTCAGTAGTACTATAATGCTGTCCCAGATGTAAAACGATGCTCAGTAGTAATATGATGCTGTCCCAGATGCAAACCCTTGCTCTGTATTACTATGATACCCCAGATGTAAAACCCCGCTCAGTAGTAGTATGATGCTGTGCCAGATTTAAAACGCTGCGCAGTAGTAGTATAATGCTAGTCTAGATGTAAATCCTTGCTCAGTAGTAGTATGATGCTGTCCAGATGTAAACCCTTGTTCAGTAGTAGTATGATGCCGTCCCAGGTGTAATACCCTGCTCAGTAGTACTGTGATGCCCCAAATGTAAAACCCTGCTCAGTAGTAGTATAATGCTGTCCTAAATGTAAACCCTTGCTCAGTAGTAGTATGATGCTGTCCCAGATGTTAAACCCTGCTCAGTAGTAGCATGATGCTGCCCCAGATGTAAAACCCTGCTCAGTAGTAGCATGATGGTGTCCCAGATGTAAAACCCTGCTCCGTAGTAGAATGTTGCTGTCCCAGATTTAAAACCCTGCTCAGTAGTAGTATGATGCTGTCCCAGATGTTAAACCCTGCTCAGTGATAGTATGATGCTGTCCCGGATGTAAAACCCTGCTCAGTAGTAGTATGATGGTGTTCCAGATGTAAAACCCTGCTCAGTAGTAGTATGATGCTGTCACAGAGGTAAAACTCTTCTCAGTAGTACTACGATGCTGTCCCAAATGTGAAACCCTTCTCTGTAGTAGTATGACGCTGCCCTTAATATAAAACCTTGCTCAGTAGTAGTATGATGCTGTCCCAGATTTACAACCCTGCTCAGTAGCAGTATGATGCTGTCCCAGATGGAAAACCCTGCTTAGTAGTAGTGTGATGCTGTCTGAAATGTGAAATCTTGTTCAGTAGTAGAATGAGGCTGCCCCAGATGTAAAACCTTGCTCAGTAGTACTATGATGCTATCCCATATGTAAAACCCTGCTCAGTAGTAGTATGATGTTGTCCCAGATTTAACACCCTGTTCAGTAGTAGTATGATGCTATCCCAGATGTAAAACCCTGCTCAGT
This sequence comes from Protopterus annectens, assembly GCF_019279795.1. NCBI lineage: Eukaryota > Metazoa > Chordata > Ceratodontiformes > Protopteridae > Protopterus > Protopterus annectens. The sequence continues at coordinate 1,252,540,551 of NC_056729.1, forward strand.
AGTAGCATGATGCTGTCCAGATGTAAAACCCTGCTCAGTAGTAGTATGAGGCTGCCTGAGATGTAAAACCCTGCTCAATAGTAGTATGATGCTGCCTCAGATGTAAAACCCTGCTAAGTAGCAGTATGATTCTGTCCTAGATGTAACATCCTGCTCAGTAGTAGAATGATGCTATCCCAGATGTACAACCTTGCTCAGTAGTACCATGATGCTGTCCTAGATGTAAAACCCCACTCAGTAGTAGTATAATGCTTTCCCAGATGTAAACCCTTGCTCAGTAGTAGTATGATGCTGTCCCAGATATAAAACCCTGCTCAGTAGTAGAATAATTCTGTCCCAGATTGAAACCCTTGCCCAGTAGTAGTATGATGCTGTCCTAGTTGTACACCACTGCTCAGTAGGAATATGATGCTGCCCCAGATGTATAACCCTGCTCAGTACTGGTATGATGCTGCCTCAGATGTAAAAGCCAGCCCAGTAGTAGTATGATGCTGTCCTAGATGTAAAACGCTGCTCAGTAGTAGCATGATGCTCTCCCAGATGTCAAACCCTGCCCAGTAGTAGTATGAGGCTGCCCCAGAAGCAAAATCCTGCTTAGTAGTAGTATGATGCCGTTCCAGATGTAAAACCCTGCTCAGTAGTATTATGGTGCTGTCCCAGATGTAAAACCCTGCTCAGTAGTAGTATGATGCTGTCCCAGATTTAAAACTCTGCTCAGTAGTAGCATGATGCTGTCCCAGATGTACAACCCTGCTAAGTAGTAGTATTATGCTATCCCAGATGTAAAACCCTGCTCATTAGTTGTAGTATAATGCTTTCCCAGATGTAAAACCCTGCTCAGTAGTAGTATGATGCTGTCCCAGACGTAAACCCCTGCTTAGTAGTAGTATGATGCTGTCCCAGATGTAAACCCTTGCTCAGTAACAGTATGATGCTGTCCAAGTTGTAAAACCCTGCTCAATAGTAGAATAAGGCTGCCCCAGATGTAAAACTTTGCTCAGTAGTACTATGATGCTGTCCCATATGTATAACCCTACTCAGTAGTAGTATGATGTTGTCCGAGATGTAACACCCTGTTCAAAGTATGATGCTATCCCAGATGTAGAACTTTGCTCAGTAGTACTATGATGCTGTCCCAGATGTAAAATGGTGCTCATTAGTAATATGATGCTGTCCCAGATGCAAACCCTTGCTCTGTATTACTATGATACCCCAGATGTAAAACCCCGCTCAGTTGTAGCATGATGCTCTGCCAGATTTAAAATGCTGCGCAGTAGTAGTGTAATGCTAGTCTAGATGTAAATCCTTGCTCAGTAGTAGTATGATGCTGTCCAGATGTAAACCCTTGTTCAGTAGTAGTATGATGCCGTCCCAGGTGTAATACCCTGCTCAGTAGTACTGTGATGCCCCAAATGTAAAATCCTGCTCAGTAGTAGTATAATGCTGTCCTAAATGTAAACCCTTGCTCAGTAGTAGTATGATGCTGTCCCAGATGTTAAACCCTTCTCAGTAGTAGCATGATGCAGCCCCAGATGTAAAACCCTGCTCAGTAGTAGCATGATGGTGTCCCAGATGTAAAACCCTGCTCAGTAGTAGAATGTTGCTGTCCCAGATTTAAAACCCTGCTCAGTAGTAGTATGATGCTGTCCCAGATGTTAAACCCTGCTCAGTGATAGTATGATGCTGTCCCGGATGTAAAACCCTGCTCAGTAGTAGTATGATGGTGTTCCAGATGTAAAACCCTGCTCAGTAGTAGTATGATGCTGTCACAGATGTAAAACTCTTCTCAGTAGTACTACGATGCTGTCCCAAATGTGAAACCCTTCTCTGTAGTAGTATGACGCTGCCCTTAATATAAAACCTTGCTCAGTAGTAGTATGATGCTGTCCCAGATTTACAACCCTGCTCAGTAGCAGTATGATGCTGTCCCAGATAGAAAACCCTGCTCAGTAGTAGTGTGATGCTGTCTGAGATGTGAAATCTTGTTCAGTAGTAGAATGAGGCTGCCCTAGATGTAAAACCTTGCTCAGTAGTACTATGATGCTATCCCATATGTAAAACCCTGCTCAGTAGTAGTATGATGTTGTCCCAGATTTAACACCCTGTTCAGTAGTAGTATGATGCTATCCCAGATGTAAAACCCTGCTCAGTAGTACTATGATGCTGTCCCAGATGTAAAACCCTGCTCAGTAGTAGTATGATGCTGTCGCAGATGTAAACCCTTGCTCAGTAGTACTATGATGCCACAGATGTAAAACCCTGCTCAGTAGTAGTATAATGCTGTCTCAGATGTAAAACCCTGCTCAGTAGTAGCATGATGCTGTCCAGATGTAAAACCCTGCTCAGTAGTAGTATGATGCTGCCTCAGATGTAAAACCCTGCTAAGTAGCAGTATGATTCTGTCCTAGATGTAATATCCTGCTCAGTAGTAGTATGATGCTATCCCAGATGTACAACCTTGCTCAGTAGTACCATGATGCTGTCCTAGATGTAAAACCCCGCTCAGTAGTAGTATAATGCTTTCCCAGATGTAAACCCTTGCTCAGTAGTAGTATGATGCTGTCCCAGATTTAAAACCCTGCTCAGTAGTAGAATAATTCTGTCCCAGATTTAAACCCTTGCTCAGTAGTAGGATGCTGTCCCAGATGTAAAACCCTGCTCAGTACTCGTATGATGCTGCCTCAGATGTAAAAGCCAGCCCAGTAGTAGTATGATGCTGTCCCAGATGTAACACGCTGCTCAGTAGTAGCATGATGCCCTCCCAGATGTCAAACCCAGCCCAGTAGTAGTATGAGGCTGCCCCAGAAGCAAAACCCTGCTCAGTAGTACTATGATGCTGTCCCAGATGTAAAACCCTGCTCAGTAGTAGTATGATGCTGTCGCAGATGTAAACCCTTGCTCAGTAGTACTATGATGCCACAGATGTAAAACCCTGCTCAGTAGTAGTATAATGCTGTCCCAGATGTAAAACCCTGCTCAGTAGTAGCATGATGCTGTCCAGATGTAAAACCCTGCTCAGTAGTAGTATGATGCTGCCTCAGATGTAAAACCCTGCTAAGTAGCAGTATGATTCTGTCCTAGATGTAATATCCTGCTCAGTAGTAGTATGATGCTATCCCAGATGTACAACCTTGCTCAGTAGTACCATGATGCTGTCCTAGATGTAAAACCCCGCTCAGTAGTAGTATAATGCTTTCCCAGATGTAAACCCTTGCTCAGTAGTAGTATGATGCTGTCCCAGATTTAAAACCCTGCTCAGTAGTAGAATAATTCTGTCCCAGATTTAAACCCTTGCTCAGTAGTAGGATGCTGTCCCAGATGTAAAACCCTGCTCAGTACTCGTATGATGCTGCCTCAGATGTAAAAGCCAGCCCAGTAGTAGTATGATGCTGTCCCAGATGTAACACGCTGCTCAGTAGTAGCATGATGCCCTCCCAGATGTCAAACCCTGCCCAGTAGTAGTATGAGGCTGCCCCAGAAGCAAAACCCTGCTCAGTAGTAGTATGATGCCGTTCCAGATGTAAAACCCTGCTCAGTAGTAGTATGGTGCTGTCCCAGATTTAAAACTCTGCTCAGTAGTAGCATGATGCTGTCACAGATGTAAAACCCTGCTCAGTGATAGTATGATGCTTCCCCAGATGTAAAACCCTGCTACATAGTAGTATGGTGCTGCCCCAGATGTAAAACACTGCTCAGTAGTAGTATGTTCCAGTCTAAGATGTAAAACCCTCCTCAGTAGCAGTATGAAGCTGCTCCTAATATAAAACCCTGCTCTGTAGTAGTATAATGCTGTCAAGATGTAAACCTTTGCTCAGTAGTAGTAGTAGTCTGATGCTGTCCCAGATGTAAACCCTTGCTCAGTAGTAGTATGATGCTGTCCCAGATGTAATACACTGCTCAGTAGTACTATGATGCTGTCCCAGATGTAAAACCCTGCTCAGTAGTAGTAGTATAGTGCTGTTCCAGATGTAAGCCCTTGCTCAGTAGTAGTATGATGCTGTCCCAGATGTAGAACCCTACTCAGTAATAGTATGATGCTGTCCCAGATGTAACACCCTGCTCCATAGAAGTAGGATGCTGTCACAGATGTAAAACCCTTCTCAGTAGTAGTATGGTGCTGTCCCAAATGTAACCCCTGCTCAGTAGTAGTATGATGCTGCCCCTAATATAAAACCCTGCTCAGTAGTAGTATGATGCTTTCACAGATGTTAACCCTGCTCAGTAGTAGTATGATGCTGCCCCAGATTTAAAACCCTGCTCAGTAGTGGTATGATGCTGTCCCAGATGTAAAATCCTGCGCAGTAGTAGTATGGTGCTGCCTCAGATTTAAAACTCTGTTCAATAGTAATGTGATGCTGTTCCAGATGTAAAGCTCTGCTCAGTAGTAGTATGTGGATGTCTTAGATGTAAAACCCTGCTCAGTGGTAGTATGGTGCTGTGCCAAATGATAAACCCTGTTCAGTAATAGTATGATGCTACCCCAGATGTAAACCATTGCTCAGTAGTAGTATGATGCTGCCCAGATGTTAAACCCTGCTCAAAATTAGTATGATGCTGCCCCAGATGTAAACCCTTCTCAGTAGTAGTATGATGCTGTCTCAGATGTAAAACCCTCCTCAGTAGTAGTATGATACTGTCCCAGATGTAAAACCCCGCTCAGCAGCAGAATGATGCTGCCCCTAATATAAAACCCTGCCCAGTAGTAGTATGAGGCTGCCCCAGATGTAAAACCCTGCTCAGTAGTAGTATGATGCTGTTCCAGATGTAAAACCCTGCTCAGTAGTAGTATGGTGCTCTCCCAGATGTAAAACTTTGCTCAGTACTAGTATGATGCTGTCCCAGATTTAAAACCCTGCTCAGTAGTAGTATGGTGCTGTCCCAGATGGATACCCTGCTCAGTAGTAGTATGAAACTGTCCCAGATGTAAAACCCTGCTCAGTAGTAGTATGATGCTGTCCCAGATGTAAAATCCTGCTCAGTAGTAGTATGATGCTGTCCCAGATGTAAAACCCTGCTCAGTAGTACTATGATGCTGCGCCAGATGTAAAACCATGCTCGGTAGTAGTATGATGCTGTCCCAGATTTAAACCCTTGCTCAGTAGTAGTATGATTCTGTCTGAGTTGTCAAACCCTGCTCAGTAGTAGAATGAGACTGCCCCAGATGTAAAACCTTGGTCAGTAGTACTATGATGCTGTCCCATATGTAAAGCCCTGCTCAGTAGTAGTATGAGGGTGTCCCAGATGTAACACCCTGTTCAGTAGTAGTATGATGCTTTCCCATATGTAAAACCCTGCTCAGTAGTAGTATAATGCTGTCCCAGATGTACAACCCTGCTAAGTAGTAGTATTATGCTATCCCAGATGTACAACCCTGCTCATTAGTTGTAGTATAATGCTGTCCCAGTTGTAAAACCCTGCTCAGAAGTAGTATGATGCTGTCCCAGAAGTAAACCCCTGCTTAGTAGTAGTATGATGCTGTCCCAGATGTAAACCCTTGCTCAGTAGCAGTACGATGCTGTCCAAGATGTAAAACCCTGCTCAGTAGTAGAATAAGGCTGCCCCAGATGTACAACCTTGCTCAGTAGTACTATGACACTGTCCCATATGTATAACCCTACTCAGTAGTAGTATGATGTTGTCCCAGATGTAACACCCTGTTCAAAGTATGATGCTATCCCAGATGTAGAACTTTGCTCAGTAGTACTATGATGCTGTCCCAGATGTAAAACGCTGCTCAGTAGTAATATGATGCTATCCCAGATGCAAACCTTTGCTCTGTATTACTATGATACCCCAGATGTAAAACCCCGCTCAATAGTAGTATGATGCTGTGCCAGATTTAAAACGCTGCGCAGTAGTAGTATAATGCTGGTCTAGATGTAAATCCTTGCTCAGTAGTAGTATGATGCTGTCCAGATGTAAACCCTTGTTCAGTAGTAGTATGATGCCATCCCAGATGTAATACCCTGCTCAGTAGTACTGTGATGCCCCAGATGTAAAACCCTGCTCAGTAGTAGTATAATGCTGTCCTAAATGTAAACCCTTGCTCAGTAGTAGTATGATGCTGTCTCAGATGTAAAATTCTGCTCAGTAGTAGTATGATGTTGTCCCAGATGAAAAACCCTGCTCAGTAGTACTATGGTGCTGCCCCAGATGTAAAACCATGCTCAGTAGTAGTATGATGCTGTCCCAGATTTAAACCCTTGCTCAGTAGTGGGATGTTTCTGTCTGAGTTGTCAAACCCTGCTCAGTAGTAGAATGAGACTGCCCCAGATGTCAAACCCTTGGTCAGTAGTACCATGATGCCGCCCCATATGTAAAGCCCTGCTCAGTAGTAGTATGAGGGTATCCCAGATGTAACACCCTGTTCAGTAGTAGTATGATGCTATCCCAGATGTAAAACCCTGCTCAGTAGTAGTATGATGTTGTCCCAGATGTAACACCCTGTTCAGTTAAAGTATGATGCTATCCCAGATGTAGAACCCTGCTCAGTAGTAATATGATGCTTTTCCAGATGCAAACCCTTGCTCAGTAGTAGTATGATGCTGTCCCAGATGTAATACACTGCTCAGTAGTACTATGATGCTGTCCCAGATGTAAACCCCTTGCTCAGTAGTAGTATAGTGCTGTCCCAGATGTAAGACCTTGCTCAGTAGTAGTATGATGCTGTCCCAGATGTAACACCATGCTCCGTAGAAGTAGGATGCTGTCACAGATGTAATACCCTTCTCAGTAGTAGTATGGTGCTTTCCCAAATGTAACCCCTGCTCAGAAGTAGTATGATGCTGCCCCTAATATAAAACCCTGCTCAGTAGTAGTATGATTCTGTCCCAGATTAAAAACCCTGCTCAGTAGTAGTATGATGCTTTCACAGATGTGAACCCTGCTCAGTAGTAGTATGATGCTGCCCCAGATGTAAAATCCTGCACAGTAGTAGTATGGTGCTGCCTCAGATTTAAAACTCTGTTCAATAGTAGTGTGATGCTGTTCCAAATGTATAGCCCTGCTCAGTGGTAGTATGCGGATGTCCTAGATGTAAAACCCTGCTCAGTGGTAGTATGGTGCTGTGCCAAATGATAAACCCTGTTCAGTAAAAGTATGATGCTACCCCAGATGTAAACCCTTGCTCAGTAGTAGTATGATGCTGTCCCAGATGTAAAACCCCGCTCAGTATCAGTATGATGCTGCCCCTAATATAAAACCCTGCTCAGTAGTAGTATGATGCTGCCACAGATGTAAAACACTGCTCAGTAGTAGTATGATGCTGTCCCAGATGTAAAACGCTGCTCAGTAGTAGCATGATGCTCTCCCAGATGTCAAACCCTGCCCAGTAGTAGTATGTGGCTGCCGCAGATGTAAAACCCTGCTCAGTAGTAGTATGATGCTGTCCCATATGTAAAATCCTGCTCAGTAGTAGTAGTATGATGTTGTCCCAGATTTAACACCCTGTTCAGTAGTAGTATGATGCTATCCCAGATGTAAAACCCTGCTCAGTAGTACTATGATGCTGTCCCAGATGTAAAACCCTGCTCAGTAGTAGTATGATGCTCTCCCAGATGTAAACCCTTGCTCAGTAGTACTATGATGCCACAGATGTAAAACCCTGCTCAGTAGTAGTATAATGCTGTCCCAGATGTAAACCCTTGCTCAGTAGTAGTATCTACTAGTGTATTACCTGAACTTGCTCTGTGTGGAGTGGGATTAACCCCGCTCCTCTTGCCCTCGCTGCGCTCGGGCTCGCTCCACGCCCCACCCTGCCCCCGTATCCCACCCGCCCCAGTGGTCCTAAATTTGTACTTAGCTAACCACACCCCTCCATTATCTCTAGCCACTCAAAACACTCAGCCCACCTCTTTCACTGCCCCTCCAATTCCACCAGGCTCACAAATCACACTGCCTCACTCCCCATCCCGCCTCTCCCCCAACCAATACCAAACCACTCACACTAACTATCTAATAACCAATCAAGCAATAGTATGACGTCCTTAACACCCCATATCACAATACCAGCCCAAAAAACTGTAACTCTCACCCTACCATTTCTTATCACGCTATACCTGCTAACTATATATGAGTCCCAGACACACTCAGGTTTTCATTATCCAAAGTACCAAACTAGTACTCCCACAATTCTGATCAATACTAATCACCCTACTCACTACCTAATCAACAAAACACCGCTTACTCACTTCCACTATTCCTATAGACCAAACATAATCTACCCCAAGTCCAAAAACATAGAAAAACTACTACATAAACTGATGAGGCTAATAATGTATCTTAGAAAAAATATAAATATAGATGGAGACATACACCCAAATCCAGGCCCTCCATCAAATGACAATGCAAATAAAACATCCTTGTTTCCAAGACCTCCTGACTCCCTTCTTATATGGCACCTTAATATTAGAAGTCTAAATAATAAAATTCATAATCTACATGCTCTATTAGCAACATACCTCCCTGACATTATGTGTCTTACAGAAACCTGGCTCAAACCAGAGACCAAAGATAACGAAATCCTGCCACCTGGCTACAACATATACAGGACCGCTCGCCTCAAAAAAAGAGGTGGTGGTACTGCTGTGCTCTTCAAAAGCACACTCAACATTACCCTACACCCGACTCAGCCACCCCAAATACCCAACGTAGAATTAACAACCCTAAAACTACAACTAAATAAAGAAAAAAGTATTAACCTAATTGTGATCTATATTCCCCCTGGGAACAACTCTGACAGTCTTGAGAACACTCTAAGTTGGCTGACAAATAACTTCCCACAAGAAACCATAATCCTGGGAGATGTCAACATTGACTGGAATCTATGTGTGTCAGAGACAGACCCAACCAATATCAATCTCCATGGCTTCTCACAAAATATTACCACCTCTACCAGAATTGGCAGCAACAAACAAAAAGAAAGTATCCTAGACTGGATACTCACTAACCATAAACCCGAAACTTACAAATCTGGGACCATTACTAATGAGCTCAGTGATCACCTCATTACTTATATGGTAAAAAGCAAAAGTGGTAGCTGTCACCTCCCTGTACTCAGGACTGTTAGAAGCACCAAACATTTTGACATCACTAGATTCCGAAATGAGCTGCAGTCCTGTAACTGGTCAATCCCAAAACACCTCCCACTAGAAGAAGCTGTAATAAATTTTAACTCCACATTTCTAAACATACTTGACTCACATGCCCCCAAACGCTCAATCAAAACAAAAGCTCTCATAGCACCATGGCTATCAAAAGACTCCACAGCCAAAATCAAATATAGAAACAAAGCATGGAATAAATGGCGTACTACCAAGACACCCCTAGACCGTATCAACTTCCAACAACTAAGAAATGACACAAAAAAATCTATCTTAATGGACAAAAAGAACTACTATTTCCAACTACAACATAAACATCAAAATAACCCCCAAAAGTTTTGGGCAGGAATAAATAAACTTCTCCATCCAGGCAAGTCCTCCACCCCCACACCAGCAAACCTAACTACGAAAAACCCAGATGAAGTGACCACATCCTTTAACACCTTCTTCATCAATGTAATCAAATCCTTAGCCAACCAACAAGTAGCCCCCTGCTCCCTAACCACAAGTCCCACCCAGAAGACCACGCCGTTATTCAACCTACAACCTGTCCCTACTGCATACATCCGATCCTTACTAAGGAAACTAAAGCCAACCACTCTTGCGGCAGACCTACTTCCAGCAGACTTTCTACAAAAAGCTGCAGATGTCATAGCCTATCCCATCTCAATCTTAATTAATCGGACCATAACTGAATCCACAATCCCCTCCATATGGAAACTCTCCCATGTCATCCCCCTCCATAAAGGTGGCTCATCCACTGACCTCTCAAACTACAGACCAATAGCCATTTTGTCACCACTGGCAAAAATCATGGAAAAATGTATTCACAAACAACTCATCCACTACCTAACTCAGGAAAATCTGCTAACCAACTCACAACATGGCTTCAGGCCCAAACATAGCACTACTACCACTGTCCTCTCTTTCACAAACACTATCAATCTTAACTGGAATGACAAAAAAATATCTTCAGCCCTCTTCTTGGACCTATCAAAAGCTTTTGATATGGTCAACCACGAACTCTTGCATGCAACCCTTAAAACTCTCTACCTAGATAACAAAACCCTAGACTGGTTTCATGCCTATCTTTCTGATAGGCAACAAGCTGTGCTCTGGCAAAGCAAGCTCTCCAACCTCCTACCCAACACCATAGGAGTCCCCCAAGGTTCCATACTTGGCCCTCTTCTATTTTCCATCTTTATTAATGATCTTAACAAAGTCATCCCAGAGTCTACATGTATTCAATATGCTGATGACTCGACTTTAATTTGCTCAGATAAATCCCCAACTATTCTATTATCCAAAACTCAAGACTGTTTCACTGCAGTTGAGAATTGGTTATCGGAACGCCAACTGATCCTTAACCCAAAAAAACGAAAATGCTACTCTTCCATCCTACCCATAAAACACCAACTTTTGCTTTTTGTGTACAATCCAACAATGGAACCACCATCTCCCCCGACCCTCATACCAAGCTACTAGGGGTTACCACTGACAACAAACTCAGATTTGATGTGCACATCAACCAAACTATCAAAACTGTTAATAAGAAACTGGGGTCCCTTTATAGAATAAAATCCTTTCTGACTCCCACGGCTAAAGTTGCCATTGCTCACACCCATCTCCTTTCTACCCTCTTGTATGCCTCCCCCATACTAACAAACCCCAACAAATCGTATCTATCTAAACTCTCTTGTTGTTATAATCATATTGCGAGATTTGCTACAGGCCTGCCCTACAAAACCCATCACTGTACTAATCTTCAGAACCTAGGTTGGATAGAACTACCAAACCTACTTTTACAGAAGCAACTTATAGTTGCTTACAAAATACTCTCTCAACCTGAAAACACTCCCGGCCTGAGTGGATTAATTACCCCTTACACAAGAACAAGTAAACGGCTACCAAACTGACACCACGAAGCTTGAGTAAATCCACAAACTGTTTTTTTAATGTAAAAACACACCAAAGGAACCACGTAAATACAAGCGCTTTCGCTAGGATGTTCCTAGCTTTATCAAGTTACTAAAACACTCCACCATCTTGTCTTTAAATAGCAGCTTGCCATTAATTAAACAATTAAAATAATCAATTAGAAACAAATTAAATTGTGCATTTTTTTAAAAAAATATATATACACATATAAACATATACGTGGGTATATATGTCTTCAAACAGTATTCAAAATGTAAGTTATATCCACTGCACCAAATTACGAAATAAACCATTAAAAACTATTAAAAGTTTAAGTTAACTTGCACTATTTCTAAATGTCTCATTAATGTAATGTAATTTATGATCCCTTAAGTAGACCTTCAAAGAGGTTTTATTTTGACCAAAAAACTTTTCGCCATGTGTGTGCGTAGTTGTGTGCTTGTGGAGAGACAGAAAGGGAAGGCTGCCAACCATATACTAAACTAAAAAATGTCTAAAAAATCTAAACTAAAAAGGAAGAAGAGTAAAAAACATTGTCTGAGTAAACAGACCATGTGTGTGTCCTGATAAAAAACCACCTCTGAAGCTAGTACATGTGTGTGTGCATGATGTTGGTGGCAAAAAATGGTGAGAAAGAGAGAAGTAAAAGCAATAAAGAAGAGAAGTAGTGAAAAAGAGAGAAGTAGTGGTGAAAAAGATCTATTTATAATCTGGCCCTTCTTAACTTTAAAATCGGCTTTATACTGATAGTATCATTTAAGCCAGGCCAGCTTGCTGCATTTAACTTGAGCTGCCACACAAGCTCCCTATATTCTAGGGTGGCTTCCCAATCCCCTCCTCTCAAGTCCCTACTGATCTGTTCCAAAATCATAAATTTAAAATTGTGTTTGGGACATGTGAGGGAATGTTTAAACAGCGCATTTGTCTCCTTACCTTTGCTCATCTCATAAAAATGTTCATACATCCTTCTCTTGATTTCCCTCTCCGTCTTTCCCACATAAAAACTTTTACAGAACATACACACCACTAGATAAACTACTCCTCTCGAGTTGCATGTGAAATGCTTGGGGGAAACCACTCTCATTTTTCTAGAGGGTAGATATATGCCTTTTTCATTCAAGATTGCGTGGCATTGATGACATGCACCACATTTAAATGTGCCAGGCTTTCTTGTATTGTCTAAGATTGATTTTCTTTCAAACATGTGTTTCAAATTGACCCCTTTCCTTCTGACAAATTTCGGTCTAACCGGAAGAATGCTTTTGAATTCTTCGTGTGCTGTTAAAAGTGGCCAAAATTTTGTGATAGTTCTCTCAATATCATCTGCTTGACTACAAAAAGTGTAAATAAATTTAGGACCCATAAAGTCATTGTTTTTTGTATTGGTCTTGTCCTTTTCAACCACTAATTGATCAATAGTGGCATCTTTTCCCAATAAAGGGGAATACAATGTACCCCTTTTGATATTCACTTCATTACATAAGACCTGAAATAAGTCCAACGGGTAGCCCCTATCCAAAAACATTTTTTGTAACAACGCAACCTCGTTCTGAAAATCCTTCTCCGTGCTACATATTCTCGAGGCCCTAATTAATTGGCCTTTGAGAATCCCCTTTTTTTGAGAAAAGGGGTGGGCACTTTGGAAGTGCAGAAACGAGTTCGAGAATGAGGCCTTTCGGTAAATTTTAGATTGAAAAGTATTGTTGCTGTAATCTTTATATAAGTTCACATCCATATAATGCAATTCGTGTAACTCTATTGTGTGGGTGAATTTCAGAAAATTAGTTGAGTTGTTTATGTAAGTTATGTCAATGCCACGCAATCTTGAATGAAAAAGGCATATATCTACCCTCTAGAAAAATGAGAGTGGTTTCCCCCAAGCATTTCACATGCAACTCGAGAGGAGTAGTCTATTTAGCGGTGTGTATGTTCTGTAAAAGTTTTTATGTGGGAAAGACGGAGAGGGAAATCAAGAGAAGAATGTATGAGCATTTTTATGAGATGAGTAAAGGCAAGGAGACAAATGCGCTGTTTAAACATTCCCTCACATGTCCCAAACACAATTTTAAATTTATGATTTTGGAACAGATCAGTAGGGACTTGAGAGGAGGGGATTGGGAAGCCACCCTAGAATATAGGGAGCTAGTGTGGCAGCTTAAGTTAAATGCAGCAAGCTGGCCTGGCTTAAATGATACTATCAGTATAAAGCCGATTTTAAAGTTAAGAAGGGCCAGATTATAAATAGATCTTTTTCACCACTACTTCTCTCTTTTTCACTACTTCTCTTTTTTATTACTTCTCTCTTTCTCACTACTTCTCACCACCAACATTATGCTCACGCATATGTACAAGCTTCAGAGGTGGTTTTTTATCAGGACACACACATGGTCTGTTTACTCAGACAAATGTTATTTACTTTCCTTCTTTTTTAGTTTAGATTTTTTAGATTTTTTAGTTTAGAATATGGTTGGCAGCCTTTCTGCACAGTCTCTTCACAAGCACACAACTACGCATACACATGGCGAAATGTTTTTTGGTCAAAATAAAACCTCTTTAAAGGTCTACTTAAGGGATCATAAATTACATTACATTAATGAGACATTTAGAAATAGTGTAAGTTAATTTAAACTTTTAATGGTTTTTAATGGTTTATTTCTTAATTTGGTGCAGTGGATACAACTTATATTTTGAATACTGTTTGAAGGTATATATATATCTATGTATATGTTTATATGTTTACACGTTTATATATTTTTTTTAAAAAATGTATAATTCAATTTGTTGCTAATTGATTATTTTAATTGTTTAATTAATGGCAAGCTGCTATTTTAAAGACAAGATGGTGGAGTGTTTTGGTAACTTGATAAAGCTAGGAACATCCTAGCGAAAGCGCTTGTATTTACGTGGTTCCTTTGGTGTGTTTTTACATTAAAAAACCAGTTTGTGGATTTACTCAAGCCTCGTGGTGTCAGTTTGGTAGCCGTTTACTTGTTCTTGGCTCTGGTCTCTTACCCCTTACACAAACCTAAATAGACTAAGATCATCTCACAGATTACTTGCACATACGATCAAATCCTGTAACTCAGGAGGTGACTCTCTGTTTTCAAACACAGTGGGTAAAATATGGAACTCTCTTCCACGTAGTCTCACCGAATCAACCTCCCTAAATACTTTCAGGAAAGGCCTCTCCCACCACTTCAAATCCCACTGGCTTTGCCAATGTTGTAATCCAGACTAATCCATAGCTCCCCCTCAACCTCCTCAGTAAATTTACTATCCACCTAGGCCTCAAGCCATCTACTCTCCACCTGAAACTAACTATATGTCAGTTTGTTTCTTATAATAATTGTCATTGTACATCCTAATGTAACTTTTTCTTACCTGTGTAAACTAGCTATATGACGGTTTGTTTTTCTCTTTATAATTGTTATTGTACATACTAATGTAACTTTTTTCTTCCCTGTGTATTAAATGCATAACTACAATCGTATGTTATCTGTCAAACCTTGATGTAACCTACTATGTACTATTGGAGCTTTTCTCCCCTGGCCTCCGCTGAAAACGGACATGTGTCCAGTTGGACTTTCCCGGTCAACAAATGTAAAATAAAATAAATAAATAAATAAATGATGCTGTCCCAGATTTATAACCCTGCTCAGTAGTAGTATGATGCTGTCCCAGATGTAAAACCCTGCTCAGTAGTAATATGATGCTGTCCCAGATTTATAACCCTGCTCAGTAGTAGTTGATGCTGTCCCAGATGTAAAACCCTGCTCAGTAGTAGTATGATGCTGTCCCAGATGTAAACCCTTGTTCAGTAGTAGTATGATGCTGTCTGAGATGTAAAATCTTGCTCAGTAGTAGAATGAGGCTGCCCTAATGTAAAACCTTGCTCAGTAGTACTATGATGCTGTCCCATATGTAAAATCCTGCTCAGTAGTAGTATGATGTTGTCCCAGATTTAACACCCTGTTCAGTAGTACTATGATGCTATCCCAGATGTAAAACGCTGCTCAGTAGTACTATGATGCTGTCCCAGATGTAAAACCCTGCTCAGTAGTAGCATGATGCTGTCCAGATGTAAAACCCTGCTCACTAGTAGTATGAGGCTGCCTGAGATGTAAAACCCTGCTCAGTAGTAGTATGGTGCTGTCCCAGATGTAAAACTTTGCTCAGTGCTAGTATGATGCTGTCCCAGATTTAAAACCCTGCTCAGTAGTAGTATGGTGCTGTCCCAGATGGATACCCTGCTCAGTAGTAGTATGAAACTGTCCCAGATGTAAAACCCTGCTCAGTAGTAGTATGATGCTGTCCCAGATGTAAAATTCTGCTCAGTAGTGGTATGATGCTGTCCCAGATGAAAAACCCTGCTCAGTAGTACTATGATGCTGCCCCAGATGTAAAACCATGCTCAGTAGTAGTATGATGCTGTCCCAGATTTAAACCCTTGCTCAGTAGTAGGATGATTCTGTCTGAGTTGTCAAACCCTGCTCAGTAGTAGAATGAGACTGCCCTAGATGTAAAACCCTTAGTCAGTAGTACCATGATGCTGTCCCATATGTAAAGCCCTGCTCAGTAGTAGTATGAGGGTGTCCCAGATGTAACACCCTGTTCAGTAGTAGTATGATGCTATCCCAGATGTAAAACCCTGCTCAGTAGTAGTATGATGTTGTCCCAGATGTAACACCCTGTTCAGTTAAAGTATGATGCTATCCCAGATGTAGAACCCTGCTCAGTAGTAATATGATGTTTTCCCAGATGCAAACCCTTGATCAGTAGTAGTATGATGCTGTCCCAGATGTAATACACTGCTCAGTAGTACTATGATGCTGTCCCGGATGTAAAACCCTTGCTCAGTAGTAGTATAGTGCTGTCCCAGATGTAAGACCTTGCTCAGTAGTAGTATGATGTTGTCCCAGATGTAGAACCCTACTCAGTAATAGTATGATGCTGTCCCAGATGTAACACCCTGCTCCGTAGAAGTAGGATGTTGTCACAGATGTAAAACCCTTCTCAGTAGTAGTATGGTGCTGTCCCAAATGTAACCCCTGCTCAGAAGTAGTATGATGCTGCCCCTAATATAAAACCCTGCTCAGTAGTAGTATGATGCTTTCAAAGATGTGAACCCTACTCAGTAGTAGTATGATGCTGCCCCAGATTTAAAACCCTGCTCAGTAGTGGTATGATGCTGTCTCAGATGTAAAATCCTGCGCAGTAGTAGTATGGTGCTGCCTCAGATTTAAAACTCTGTTCAATAGTAGTGTGATGCTGTTCCAGATGTAAAGCCCTGCTCAGTAGTAGTATGCGGATGTCCTAGATGTAAAACCCTGCTCAGTGGTAGTATGGTGCTGTGCCAAATGATAAACCCTGTTCAGTAAAAGTATGATGCTACCCCAGATGTAAACCCTTGCTCAGTAGTAGTATGATGCTGCCCAGATGTAAAACCCTGCTCAAAAGTAGTATGATGTTGCCCCAGATGTAAACCCTTCTCAGTAGTAGTATGATGCTGTCTCAGATGTAGAACCATCCTCAGTAGTAGTATGATACTGTCCCAGATGTAAAACCCCGCTCAGTAGCAGTATGATGCTGCCCCTAATATAAAACCCTGCTCAGTAGTAGTATGATGCTGCCACAGATGTAAAACGCTGCTCAGTAGTAGCATGATGCTCTCCCAGATTTCAAACCCTGCCCAGTAGTAGTATGAGGCTGCCCCAGATGTAAAACCCTGCTCAGTAGTAGTATGATGCTGTCCCATATGTAAAATCCTGCTCAGTAGTAGTATGATGTTGTCCCAGATTTAACACCCTGTTCAGTAGTAGTATGATGCTATCCCAGATGTAAAACCCTGCTCAGTAGTACTATGATGCTGTCCCAGATGTAAAACCCTGCTCAGTAGTAGTATGATACTGTCCCAGATGTAAACCCTTGCTCAGTAGTACTATGATGCCACAGATGTAAAACCCTGCTCAGTAGTAGTATAATGCTGTCCCAGATGTAAACCCTTGCTCAGTAGTAGTATGATGCTGTCCCAGATTTATAACCCTGCTCAGTAGTAGTTGATGCTGTCCCAGATGTAAAACCCTGCTCAGTAGTAGTATGATGCTGTCCCAGATGTAAACCTTTGCTCAGTAGTAGTATGATGCTGTCTGAGATGTAAAATCTTGCTTAGTAGTAGAATGAGGCTGCTCCAGATGTAAAACCTTGCTCGGTAGTACTATGATGCTGTCCCATATGTAAAATCCCGCTCAGTAGTAGTATGATGTTGTCCCAGATTTAACACCCTGCTCAGTAGTACTATGATGCTGTCCCAGATGTAAAACCCTGCTCAGTAGTAGCATGATGCTGTCCAGATGTAAAACCCTGCTCACTTGTAGCATGAGGCTGCCTGAGATGTAAAACCCTGCTCAGTAGTAGTATGGTGCTGTCCCAGATGTAAAACTTTACTCAGTACTAGTATGATGCTGTCCCAGATTTAAAACCCTGCTCAGTAGTATTATGGTGCTGTCCCAGATGGATACCCTGCTCAGTAGTAGTATGAAACTGTCCCAGATGTAAAACCCTGCTCAGTAGTAGTATGATGCTGTCCCAGATGTAAAATTCTGCTCAGTAGTAGTATGATGCTGTCCCAGATGAAAAACCCTGCTCAGTAGTACTATGATGCTGCCCCAGATGTAAAACCATGCTCAGTAGTAGTATGATGCTGTCCCAGATTTAAACCCTTGCTCAGTAGTAGGATGATTCTGTCTGAGTTGTCAAACCCTGCTCAGTAGTAGAATGAGACTACCCCAGATGTAAAACCTTGGTCAGTAGTACCATGATGCTGTCCCATATGTAAAGCCCTGCTCAGTAGTAGTATGATGCTTTCCCACATGCAAACCCTTGCTCAGTAGTAGTATGATGCTGTCCCAGATGTAATACACTGCTCAGTAGTACTATGATGCTGTCCCAGATGTAAAACCCTGCTCAGTAGTAGTATAGTGCTGTCCCAGATGTAAGACCTTGCTCAGTAATAGTATGATGCTCTCCCAGATGTAACACCCTGCTCCGTAGAAGTAGGATGCTGTCACAGATGTAAAACCCTTATCAGTAGTAGTATGGTGCTGTCCCAAATGTAACCCCTGCTCAGTAGTAGTATGATGCTGCCCCTAATATAAAACCCTACTCAGTAATAGTATGATTCTGTCCCAGATTAAAAACCCTGCTCAGTAGTAGTATGATGCTTTCACAGATGTGAACCCTGCTCAGTAGTAGTATGATGCTGCCCCAGATTTAAAACCCTGCTCAATAGTGGTATGATGCTGTCCCAGATGTAAAATCCTGCACAGTAGTAGTATGGTGCTGCCTCAGATTTAAAACTCTGTTCAGTAGTAGTGTGATGCTGTTCCAGATGTAAAGCTCTGCTCAGTAGTAGTATGCAGATGTCCTAGATGTAAAACCCTGCTCAGTGGTAGTATGGTGCTGTGCCAAATGATAAACCTTGTTCAGTAATAGTATGATGCTACCCCAGATGTAAACCCTTGCTCAGTAGTAGTATGATGCTGCCCAGATGTAAAACCCTGCTCAAAAGTAGTATGATGCTGCCCCAGATGTAAACCCTTCTCAGTAGTAGTATGATGCTGTCTCAGATGTAAAACCCTGCTCAGTAGTAGTATGATACTGTCCCAGATGTAAAACCCCGCTCAGTAGCAGTATGATGCTGCCCCTAATATAAAACCCTGCTCAGTAGTAGTATGATGCTGCCACAGATGTAAAACACTGCTCAGTAGTAGTATGATGCTGTCCCAGATGTAAAACGCTGATCAGTAGTAGCATGATGCTCTCCCAGATTTCAAACCCTGCCCAGTAGTAGTATGAGGCTGCCCCAGATGTAAAACCCTGCTCAGTAGTCGTATGATGCTGTCCCATATGTAAAATCCTGCTCAGTAGTAGTATGATGTTGTCCCAGATTTAACACTCTGTTCAGTAGTAGTATGATGCTATCCCAGATGTAAAACCCTGTTCAGTAGTACTATGATGCTGTCCCAGATGTAAAACCCTGCTCAGTAGTAGTATGATGCTGTCCCAGATGTAAACCCTTGCTCAGTAGTACTATGATGCCACAGATGTAAAACCCTGCTCAGTAGTAGTATAATGCTGTCCCAGATGTAAACCCTTGCTCAGTAGTAGTATGATGCTGTCCCAGATGTAAAACCCTGCTCAGTAGTAGCATGATGCTGTCCAGATGTAAAACCCTGCTCACTAGTAGTATGAGGCTGCCTGAGATGTAAAACTCTGCTCATTAGTAGTATGGTGGTGTCCCAGATGTAAAACTTTGCTCAGTACTAGTATGATGCTGTCCCAGATTTAAAACCCTGCTCAGTAGTAGTATGGTGCTGTCCAAGATGGTTACCCTGCTCAGTAGTAGTATGAAACTGCCCCAGATGTAAAACCCTGCTCAGTAGTAGTATGATGCTGTCCCAGATGTAAAATTCTGCTCAGTAGTAGTATGATGCTGTCCCAGGTGAAAAACCCTGCTCAGTAGTGCTATGATGCTGCCCCAGATGTAAAACCATGCTCAGTAGTAGTATGATGCTGTCCCACATTTAAACCTTTGCTCAGTAGTAGGATGATTCTGTCTGAGTTGCCAAACCCTGCTCAGTAGTAGAAAGAGACTGCCCCAGATGTAAAACCTTGGTCAGTAGTACCATGATGCTGTCCCATATGTAAAGCCCTACTCAGTAGTAGTACGAGGGTGTCCCAGATGTAACACCCTGTTCAGTAGTAGTATGATGCTATCCCATATGTAAAACCCTGCTCAGTAGTAGTTTGACGTTGTCCCAGATGTAACACCCTGTTCAGTTAAAGTATGATGCTATCCCAGATGTAGAGCCCTGCTCAGTAGTAATATGATGCTGTCCGAGATGCAAACCCTTGATCAGTAGTAGTATAATGCTGTCCCAGATGTAATACACTGCTCAGTAGTACTATGATGCTGTCCCAGATGTAAAACCCTGCTCAGTAGTAGTATAGTGCTGTCCCAGATGTAAGACCTTGCTCAGTAGTAGTATGATGCTGTCTCAGATGTAAAACCCCACTCAGTAGGAGTATGATGCTGCCCCTAATATAAAACCCTGCTCAGTAGTAGTATGATACTGCCACAGATGTAAAACACTGCTCAGTAGTAGTATGATGTTGCCCAAATGTAAATGCCTGTTCAATAGTACTATGATGTGCCCCAGATGTAAAACCCTGCTCAGTACTGGTATGATGCTGCCTCAGTTGTAAAAGCCAGCCCAGTAGTAGTATGATGCTGTCCCAGATGTAAAACACTGCTCAGTAGTAGCATGATGCTCTCCCAGATGTCAAACCCTGCCCAGTAGTAGTATGAAGCTGCCCCAGATGTAAAACCCTGCTCAGTAGTAATATGCTGCTGTTCCAGATGTAAAACCCTGCTCAGTAGTAGTATGGTGCTGTCCCAGATTTAAAACCCTGCTCAGTAGTAGTATGATGCTGTCCCAGATGTTAAACCCTGCTCAGTGATAGTATGATGCTGTCCCGGATGTAAAACCCTGCTCAGTAGTAGTATGATGGTGTCCCAGATGTAAAACCCTGCTCAGTAGTAGTATGATGCTGTCACAGATGTAAAACTCTTCTCAGTAGTACTATGATGCTGTCCCAAATGTGAAACCCTTCTCTGTAGTAGTATGATGCTGCCCTTAATATAAAACCTTGCTCAGTAGTAGTATGATGCTGTCCCAGATTTACAACCCTGCTCAGTAGTAGTCTGATGCTGTCCCAGATGGACAACCCTGCTCAGTAGTAGTGTTATGCTGTCCCAGATGTAAACCCTTGCTCAGTAGTAGTATGATGCTGTCCCAGATTTAAAACCCTGCTCAGTAGTAGAATAATTCTGTCCCATATTTAAACCCTTTCTCAGTAGTAGTAGGATGCTGTCCCAGATGTAAACCCTTGCTGAGTAGTAGTATGATGCTGTCCCAGTTGTAAACCATTGCTCAGTAGGAATATGATGCTGCCCAGATGTAAAACCCTGCTCAGTACTGGTATGATGCTGCCTCAGATGTAAAAGCCAGCCCAGTAGTAGTATGATGCTGTCCCAGATGTAAAACGCTGCTCAGTAGTAGCATGATGCTCTCTCAGATGTCAAACCATGCCCAGTAGTAGTATGAGGCTGCCCCAGATGTAAAACCCTGCTCAGTAGTAGTATGGTGCTGTCCCAGATGTAAAACCCTGCTCAGTACTAGTATGATGCTGTCCCAGATTTAAAACCCTTCTCAGTAGTAGTATGGTGCTGTCCCAGATGGATACCCTGCTCAGTAGTAGTATGAAACTGTCCCAGATGTAAAAGCCTGCTCATTAGTAGTATGATGCTGTCCCAGATTTAAACCCTTGCTCAGTAGTAGTATGATTCTGTCTGAGTTGCCAAACCCTGCTCAGTAGTAGAATGAGACTGCCCCAGATGTAAAACCTTGCTCAGTAGTACCATGATGCTGTCCCATATGTAAAGCCCTGCTCAGTAGTAGTATGAGGGTGTCCCAGATGTAACACCCTGATCAGTAGTAATATGATGCTATCCCATATGTAAAACCCTGCTCAGTAGTAGTACAATGCTGTCCCAGATGTACATCCCTGCTAAGTAGTAGTATTATGCTATCCCAGATGTAAAACCCTGCTCATTAGTTGTAGTATAATGCTGTCCCAGATGTAAAACCCTGCTCAGTAGTAGTATGATGCTGTCCCAGATGTGAAATCTTGCTCAGTAGTAGAATGAGGCTGCCCCAGATGTAAAACTTTGCTCAGTAGTACTATGATGCTATCCCATATGTAAACCCTGCTCAGTAGTAGTATGATGTTGTCCCAGATTTAACACACTGTTCAGTAGTAGTATGATGCTATCCCAGATGTAAAACCCTTTTCAGTAGTACTATGATACTGCCACAGATGTAAAACACTGCTCAGTAGTAGTATGATGTTGCCCAAATGTAAATGCCTGTTCAATAGTACTATGATGTGCCCCAGATGTAAAACCCTGCTCAGTACTGGTATGATGCTGCCTCAGTTGTAAAAGCCAGCCCAGTAGTAGTATGATGCTGTCCCAGATGTAAAACGCTGCTCAGTAGTAGCATGATGCTCTCCCAGATGTCAAACCCTGCCCAGTAGTAGTATGAAGCTGCCCCAGATGTAAAACCCTGCTCAGTAGTAATATGCTGCTGTTCCAGATGTAAAACCCTGCTCAGTAGTAGTATGGTGCTGTCCCAGATTTAAAACCCTGCTCAGTAGTAGTATGATGCTGTCCCAGATGTTAAACCCTGCTCAGTGATAGTATGATGCTGTCCCGGATGTAAAACCCTGCTCAGTAGTAGTATGATGGTGTCCCAGATGTAAAACCCTGCTCAGTAGTAGTATGATGCTGTCACAGATGTAAAACTCTTCTCAGTAGTACTATGATGCTGTCCCAAATGTGAAACCCTTCTCTGTAGTAGTATGATGCTGCCCTTAATATAAAACCTTGCTCAGTAGTAGTATGATGCTGTCCCAGATTTACAACCCTGCTCAGTAGTAGTCTGATGCTGTCCCAGATGGACAATCCTGCTCAGTAGTAGTGTTATGCTGTCCCAGATGTAAACCCTTGCTCAGTAGTAGTATGATGCTGTCCCAGATTTAAAACCCTGCTCAGTAGTAGAATAATTCTGTCCCATATTTAAACCCTTGCTCAGTAGTAGTAGGATGCTGTCCCAGATGTAAACCCTTGCTGAGTAGTAGTATGATGCTGTCCCAGTTGTAAACCATTGCTCAGTAGGAATATGATGCTGCCCAGATGTAAAACCCTGCTCAGTACTGGTATGATGCTGCCTCAGATGTAAAAGCCAGCCCAGTAGTAGTATGATGCTGTCCCAGATGTAAAACGCTGCTCAGTAGTAGCATGATGCTCTCTCAGATGTCAAACCATGCCCAGTAGTAGTATGAGGCTGCCCCAGATGTAAAACCCTGCTCAGTAGTAGTATGGTGCTGTCCCAGATGTAAAACCCTGCTCAGTACTAGTATGATGCTGTCCCAGATTTAAAACCCTTCTCAGTAGTAGTATGGTGCTGTCCCAGATGGATACCCTGCTCAGTAGTAGTATGAAACTGTCCCAGATGTAAAAGCCTGCTCATTAGTAGTATGATGCTGTCCCAGATTTAAACCCTTGCTCAGTAGTAGTATGATTCTGTCTGAGTTGCCAAACCCTGCTCAGTAGTAGAATGAGACTGCCCCAGATGTAAAACCTTGCTCAGTAGTACCATGATGCTGTCCCATATGTAAAGCCCTGCTCAGTAGTAGTATGAGGGTGTCCCAGATGTAACACCCTGATCAGTAGTAATATGATGCTATCCCATATGTAAAACCCTGCTCAGTAGTAGTACAATGCTGTCCCAGATGTACATCCCTGCTAAGTAGTAGTAGTATTATGCTATCCCAGATGTAAAACCTTGCTCATTAGTTGTAGTATAATGCTGTCCCAGATGTAAAACCCTGCTCAGTAGTAGTATGATGCTGTCCCAGATGTGAAATCTTGCTCAGTAGTAGAATGAGGCTGCCCCAGATGTAAAACTTTGCTCAGTAGTACTATGATGCTATCCCATATGTAAACCCTGCTCAGTAGTAGTATGATGTTGTCCCAGATTTAACACACTGTTCAGTAGTAGTATGATGCTATCCCAGATGTAAAACCCTTTTCAGTAGTACTATGATGCTGACCCAGATGTAAAACCCTGCTCAGTAGTAGTATGATGCTGTCCCAGATGTAAACCCTTGCTCAGTAGTACTATGATGCCACAGATGTAAAACCCTGCTCAGTAGTAGTATAATGCTGTCCCAGATGTAAACTCTTGCTCAGTAGTAGTATGATGCTGCCTCAGATGTAAAACCATGCTAAGTAGTAGTATGATTCTGTCCTAGATGTAGCACCCTGCTCAGTAGTAGTATGATGCTATCCCAGATGTACAACCTTGCTCAGTAGTACCATGATGCTGTCCTAGATGTAAACCCTGCTCAGTAGTAGTATAATGCTTTCCCAGATGTAAACCCTTGCTCAGTAGTAGTATAATGCTGTCCCAGATTTAAAACCCTGCTCAGTAGTAGAATAATTCTGTCCCAGATTTAAACCCTTGCTCAGTAGTAGTAGGATGCTGTCCCAGATGTAAACCCTTGCTGAGAAGTAGTATGATGCTGTCCCAGTTGTAAACCATTGCTCAGTAGGAATATGATGCTGCCCAGATGTAAAACCCTGCTCAGTACTGGTATGATGCTGCCTCAGATGTAAAAGCCAGCCCAGTAGTAGTATGATGCTGTCCCAGATGTAAAACGCTGCTCAGTAGTAGCATGATCCTCTCCCAGATGTCAAACCGTGCCCAGTAGTAGTATGAGGCTTCCCCAGATGTAAAACCCTGCTCAGTAGTAGTATGGTGCTGTCCCAGATGTAAAACCCTGCTCAGTACTAGTATGATGCTGTCCCAGATTTAAAACCCTTCTCAGTAGTAGTATGGTGCTGTCCCAGATGGATACCCTGCTAAGTAGTAGTATGAAACTGTCCCAGATGTAAAAGCCTGCTCATTAGTAGTATGATGCTGTCCCAGATTTAAACCCCTTGCTCAGTAGTAGTATGATTCTGTCTGAGTTGCCAAACCCTGCTCAGTAGTAGAATGAGACTGCCCCAGATGTAAAACCTTGCTCAGTAGTACTATGATGCTGTCCCATATGTAAAGCCCTGCTCAGTAGTAGTATGAGGGTGTCCCAGATGTAACACCCTGATCAGTAGTAATATGATGCTATCCCATATGTAAAACCCTGCTCAGTAGTAGTACAATGCTGTCCCAGATGTACAACCCTGCTAAGTAGTAGTATTATGCTATCCCAGATGTAAAACCCTGCTCATTAGTTGTAGTATAATGCTGTCCCAGATGTAAAACCCTGCTCAGTAGTAGTATGATGCTGTCCCAGATGTAAAATCCTGCTCAGTAGTAGAATTATGCTGTCCCAGAAGTAAAACCCTGCTCAGTAGTAGTAGTATGATTCTGTCCCAGAAGTCAAACCTTGCTTAGTAGTAGTATGATGTTGCCCCAGATGTAACACCCTGTTCAGTTAAAGTATGATGCTATCCCAGATGTAGAACCCTACTCAGTAGTACTATGATGCTGTCCCAGATGTAAAACAGTGCTCAGTAGTAATATGATGCTGTCCCAGATGCACACCCTTGCTCAGTAGTACTATGATGCCCCAGATGTAAAACCCCGCTCAGTAGTAGTATGATGCTGTCCCAGATTTAAAATGCTGCACAGTAGTAGTATAATGCTGGCCTAGATGTAAATCCTTGCTCAGTAGTAGTATGATGCTGTCCAGATGTAAACCCTTGTTCAGTAGTAGTATGATGCTGTCCCAGATGTAATACCCTGCTCAGTAGTACTGTGATGCCCCAGATGTAAAACCCTGCTCAGTAGTAGTATAATGCTGTCCTAAATGTAAACCCTTGCTCAGTAGTAGTATGATGCTGTCCCAGATGTTAAACCCTGCTCAGTAGTAGCATGGTGCTACCCCAGATGTAAAACCCTGCTCAGTAGTAGTATGACGGTGTCCCAAATGTAAAACCCTGCTCAGTAGTAGAATGTTGCTGTCCCAGATTTAAAACCCTGCTCAGTAGTAGTATGATGCTGTCCCAGATGTTAAACCCTGCTCAGTGATAGTATGATGCTCTTCCGGATGTAAAACCCTGCTCAGTAGTAGTATGATGGTGTCCCAGATGCAAAACCCTGCTCAGTAGTAGTATGATGCTGTCACAGATGTAAAACTATTCTCAGTAGTAGCATGATGCTGTCCCAAATGTGAAACCTTTCTCTGTAGTAGTATGATAATGCCCTTAATATAAAACCTTGCTCAGTAGTAGTATGATGCTGTCCCAGATTTATAACCCTGCTCAGTAGTAGTTGATGCTGTCCCAGACGTAAAACCCTGCTCAGTAGTAGTATGATGCTGTCCAAGATGCAAACCCTTGCTCAGTAGTAGTATGATGTTGTCTGAGATGTAAATTCTTGCTCAGTAGTAGAATGAGGCTGCCCCAGATGTGAAACCTTGCTCAGTAGTACTATGATGCTGTCCCATATGTAAAACCCTGCTCAGTAGTAGTATGATATTGTCCCAGATTTAACACCCTGTTCAGTAGTAGTATGATGCTATCCCATATGTAAAACCCTGTTCAGTAGTACTATGATGCTGTCCCAGATGTAAAACCCTGCTGAGTAGTAGTATGATGCTGTCCCAGATGTAAAACCCTGCTCAGTAGTAGTATGATGCTGTCCCAGATGTAAAACCCTGCTCAGTAGTAGTATGATGCTGTCCCAGATGTATCCTTTGCTCAGTAGTATTATGATGCCACAGATGTAAAACCCTGATCAGTAGTAGTATAATGCTGTCCCAGATGTAAACCCTTGCTCAGTAGTAGTATGATACTGTCCCAGATGTAAAACCCTGCTCAGTAGTAGCATGATGCTGTCCAGATGTAAAACCCTGCTCACTAGTAGTATGAGGCTGCCTGAGATGTAAAACCATGCTCAGTAGTAGTATGGTGCTGTCCCAGATGTAAAACTTTGCTCAGTGCTAGTATGATGCTGTCCCAGATTTAAAACCCTGCTCAGTAGTAGTATGGTTCTGTCCCAGATGGATACCCTGCTCAGTAGTAGTATGTAACTGTCCCAGATGTAAAACCCTGCTCAGTAGTAGTATGATGCTTCCCCTAATATAAAACCCTGCTCAGTAGTAGTACAATGCTGTCCCAGATTAAAAACCCTGCTCAGTAGTAGTATGATGCTTTCAGAGATGTTAACCCTGCTCAGTAGTAGTATGATGCTGCCCCAGATTTAAAACCCTGCTCAGTAGTGGTATGATGCTGTCTCAGATGTAAAATCCTGTGCAGTAGTAGTATGGTGCTGCCTCAGATTTAAAACTCTGTTCAATAGTAGTGTGATGCTGTTCCAGATGTAAAGCCCTGCTCAGTAGTAGTATGCAGATGTCCTAGATGTAAAACCCTGCTCAGTGGTAGTATGGTGCTGTGCCAAATGATTAACCCTGTTCAGTAATAGTATGATGCTACCCCAGATGTAAACCCTTGCTCAGTAGTAGTATGATGCTGCCCATATATAAAACCCTGCTCAAAACTAGTATGATGCTGCCCCAGATGTAAACCCTTCTCAGTAGTAGTATGATGCTGTCTCAGATGTAAAACCCCACTCAATAGCAGTATGATGCTGCCCCTAATATAAAACCCTGCTCAGTAGTAGTATGATGCTGCCACGGATGTAAAACACTGCTTAGTAGTAGTATGATGTTGCCCAAATGTAAATGCCTGTTCAATAGTACTATGATGTGCCCCAGATGTAAAACCCTGCTCAGTACTGGTATGATGCTGCCTCAGATGTAAAAGCCAGCCCAGTAGTAGTATGATGCTGTCCCAGATGTAAAACGCTGCTCAGTAGTAGCATGATGTTCTCCCAGATGTCAAACCCTGCCCAGTAGTAGTATGAAGTTGCCCCAGAAGTAAACCCTGCTCAGTAGTAATATGCTGCTGTTCCAGATGTAAAACCCTGCTCAGTAGTAGTATGGTGCTGTCCCAGATTTA
This sequence comes from Protopterus annectens, assembly GCF_019279795.1. Classification (NCBI taxonomy): domain Eukaryota; kingdom Metazoa; phylum Chordata; order Ceratodontiformes; family Protopteridae; genus Protopterus; species Protopterus annectens. The sequence continues at coordinate 1,252,568,235 of NC_056729.1, forward strand.
AAACCCTGCTCAGTAGTAGTATGATGCTGTCCCAGATGTTAAACCCTGCTCAGTGATAGTATGATGCTGTCCCGGATGTAAAACCCTGCTCAGTAGTAGTATGATGGTGTCCCAGATGTAAAACCCTGCTCAGTAGTAGTATGATGCTGTCACAGATGTAAAACTCTTCTCAGTAGTACTATGATGCTGTCCCAAATGTGAAACCCTTCTCTGTAGTAGTATGATGCTGCCCTTAATATAAATCTTGCTCAGTAGTAGTATGATGCTGTCCCAGATTTACAACCCTGCTCAGTAGTAGTCTGATGCTGTCCCAGATGGAAAACCCTGCTCAGTAGTAGTGTTATGCTGTCCCAGATGTAAACCCTTGCTCAGTAGTAGTATGATGCTGTCTGAGTTGTAAAATCTTGCTCAGTAGTAGAATGAGGCTGCCCCAGATGTAAAACCTTGCTCAGTAGTACTATGATGCTATCCCATATGTAAAACCCTGCTCAGTAGTAGTATGATGCTGTCCCAGATGGATACCCTGCTCAGTAGTAGTATGAAACTGTCCCAGATGTAAAAGCCTGCTCATTAGTAGTATGATGCTGTCCCAGATTTAAACCCTTGCTCAATAGTAGTATGATTCTGTCTGAGTTGTCAAACCCTGCTCAGTAGTAGAATGAGACTGCCCCAGATGTAAAACCTTGCTCAGTAGTACTATGATGCTGTCCCATATGTAAAGCCCTGCTCAGTAGTAGTATGAGGGTGCCCCAGATGTAACACCCTGATCAGTAGTAATATGATGCTATCCCATATGTAAAACCCTGCTCAGTAGTAGTACAACCCTGCTAAGTAGTAGTATTATGCTATCCCAGATGTAAAACCCTGCTCATTAGTTGTAGTATAATGCTGTCCCAGATGTAAAACCCTGCTCAGTAGTAGTATGATGCTGTCCCAGATGTAAAATCTTGCTCAGTAGTAGAATGAGGCTGCCCCAGATGCACAACCTTGCTCAGTAGTACTATGATGCTATCCCATATGTAAAACCCTGCTCAGTAGTAGTATGATGTTGTCCCAGATTTAACACCCTGTTCAGTAGTAGTATGATGCTATCCCAGATGTAAAACCCTTTTCAGTAGTACTATGATGCTGTCCCAGATGTAAAACCCTGCTCAGTAGTAGTATGATGCTGTCCCAGATGTAAACCCTTGCTCAGTAGTACTATGATGCGACAGATGTAAAACCCTGCTCAGTAGTAGTATAATGCTGTCCCAGATGTAAACTCTTGCTCAGTAGTAGTATGATGCTGCCTCAGATGTAAAACCCTGCTAAGTAGTAGTATGATCCTGTCCTAGATGTAACTCAGTAGTAGTATGATGCTATCCCAGATGTACAACCTTGCTCAGTAGTACCATGATGCTGTCCTAGATGTAAAACCCTGCTCAGTAGTAGTATAATGCTTTCCCAGATGTAAACCCTTGCTCAGTAGTAGTATGATGCTGTCCCAGATTTAAAACCCTGCTCAGTAGTAGAATAATTCTGTCCCAGATTTAAACCCTTGCTCAGTAGTAGTAGGATGCTGTCCCAGATGTAAACCCTTGCTGAGTAGTAGTATGATGCTGTCCCAGTTGTAAACCATTGCTCAGTAGAAATATGATGCTGCCCAGATGTAAAACCCTGCTCAGTACTGGTATAATGCTGCCTCAGATGTAAAATCCAGCCCAGTAGTAGTATGATGCTGTCCCAGATGTAAAACGCTGCTCAGTAGTAGCATGATGCTCTCCCAGATGTCAAACCATGCCCAGTAGTAGTATGAGGCTGCCCCAGATGTAAAACCCTGCTCAGTAGAAGTATGGTGCTGTCCCAGATATAAAACCCTGCTCAGTACTAGTATGATGCTATCCCAGATTTAAAACCCTTCTCAGTAGTAGTATGGTGCTGTCCCAGATGGATACCCTGCTCAGTAGTAGTATGAAACTGTCCCAGATGTAAAAGCCTGCTCATTAGTAGTATGATGCTGTCCCAGATTTAAACCCCTTGCTCAGTAGTAGTATGATTCTGTCTGAGTTGCCAAACCCTGCTCAGTAGTAGAATGAGACTGCCCCAGATGTAAAACCTTGCTCAGTAGTACTATGATGCTGTCCCATATGTAAAGCCCTGCTCAGTAGTAGTATGAGGGTGTCCCAGATGTAACACCCTGATCAGTAGTAATATGATGCTATCCCATATGTAAAACCCTGCTCAGTAGTAGTACAATGCTGTCCCAGATGTACAACCCTGCTAAGTAGTAGTATTATGCTATCCCAGATGTAAAACCCTGCTCATTAGTTGTAGTATAATGCTGTCCCAGATGTAAAACCCTGCTCAGTAGTAGTATGATGCTGTCCCAGATGTAAAATCCTGCTCAGTAGTAGAATGATGCTGTCCCAGAAGTAAAACCCTGCTCAGTAGTAGTATGATGCTGTCCCAGAAGTAAAACCTTGCTTAGTAGTAGTATGATGTTGCCCCAGATGTAACACCCTGTTCAGTTAAGGTATGATGCTATCCCAGATGTAGAACCCTGCTCAGTAGTACTATGATGCTGTCCCAGATGTAAAACAGTGCTCAGTAGTAATATGATGCTGTCCCAGATGCAAACCCTTGCTCAGTAGTACTATGATGCCCCAGATGTAAAACCCCGCTCAGTAATAGTATGATGCTGTCCCAGATTTAAAATGCTGCACAGTAGTAGTATAATGCTGGCCTAGATGTAAATCCTTGCTCAGTAGTAGTATGATGCTGTCCAGATGTAAACCCTTGTTCAGTAGTAGTATGATGCCGTCCCAGATGTAATACCCTGCTCAGTAGTACTGTGATGCCCCAGATGTAAAACCCTGCTCAGTAGTAGTATAATGCTGTCCTAAATGTAAACCCTTGCTCAGTAGTAGTATGATGCTGTCCCAGATGTTAAACCCTGCTCAGTAGTAGCATGGTGCTGCCCCAGATGTAAAACCCTGCTCAGTAGTAGTATGACGGTGTCCCAAATGTAAAACCCTGCTCAGTAGTAGAATATTGCTGTCCCAGATTTAAAACCCTGCTCAGTAGTAGTATGATGCTGTCCCAGATGTTAAACCCTGCTCAGTGATAGTATGATGCTCTTCCAGATGTAAAACCCTGCTCAGTAGTAGTATGATGGTGTCCCAGATGTAAAACCCTGCTCAGTAGTAGTATGATGCTGTCACAGATGTAAAACTATTCTCAGTAGTAGCATGATGCTGTCCCAAATGTGAAACCTTTCTCTGTAGTAGTATGATAATGCCCTTAATATAAAACCTTGCTCATTAGTAGTATGATGCTGTCCCAGATTTATAACCCTGCTCAGTAGTAGTTGATGCTGTCCCAGACGTAAAACCCTGCTCAGTAGTAGTATGATGCTGTCCAAGATGCAAACCCTTGCTCAGTAGTAGTATGATGCTGTCTGAGATGTAAAATCTTGCTCAGTAGTAGAATGAGGCTGCCCCAGATGTGAAACCTTGCTCAGTAGTACTATGATGCTGTCCCATATGTAAAACCCTGCTCAGTAGTAGTATGATATTGTCCCAGATTTAACACCCTGTTCAGTAGTAGTATGATGCTATCCCATATGTAAAACCCTGCTCAGTAGTACTATGATGCTGTCCCAGATGTAAAACCCTGCTCAGTAGTAGTATGATGCTGTCCCAGATGTAAAACCCTGCTCAGTAGTAGTATGATGCTGTCCCAGATGTAAAACCCTTATCAGTAGTAGTATGATGCTGTCCCAGATGTATCCCTTGCTCAGTAGTATTATGATGCCACAGATGTAAAACCCTGATCAGTAGTAGTATAATGCTGTCCAAGATGTAAACCCTTGCTCAGTAGTAGTATGATACTGTCCCAGATGTAAAACCCTGCTCAGTAGTAGCATGATGCTGTCCAGATGTAAAACCCTGCTCACTAGTAGTATGAGGCTGCCTGAGATGTAAAACCATGCTCAGTAGTAGTAGTATGGTGCTGTCCCAGATGTAAAACTTTGCTCAGTGCTAGTATGATGCTGTCCCAGATTTAAATCCCTGCTCAGTAGTAGTATGGTGCTGTCCTAGATGGATACCCTGCTCAGTAGTAGTATGTAACTGTCCCAGATGTAAAACCCTGCTCAGTAGTAGTATGATGCTTCCCCTAATATAAAACCCTGCTCAGTAGTAGTACGATGCTGTCCCAGATTAAAAACCCTGCTCAGTAGTAGTATGATGCTTTCACAGATGTTAACCCTGCTCAGTAGTAGTATGATGCTGCCCCAGATTTAAAACCCTGCTCAGTAGTGGTATGATGCTGTCCCAGATGTAAAATCCTGTGCAGTAGTAGTATGGTGCTGCCTCAGATTTAAAACTCTGTTCAATAGTAGTGTGATGCTGTTCCAGATGTAAAGCCCTGCTCAGTAGTAGTATGCAGATGTCCTAGATGTAAAACCCTGCTCAGTGGTAGTATGGTGCTGTGCCAAATGATTAACCCTGTTCAGTAATAGTATGATGCTACCCCAGATGTAAACCCTTCTCAGTAGTAGTATGATGCTGTCTCAGATGTAAAACCCCACTCAATAGCAGTATGATGCTGCCCCTAATATAAAACCCTGCTCAGTAGTAGTATGATGCTGCCACAGATGTAAAACACTGCTCAGTAGTAGTATGATGCTGTCCCAGATGTAAAACGCTGCTCAGTAGTAGCATGATGCTCTCCCAGATGTCAAACCCTGCCCAGTAGTAGTATGAAGTTGCCCCAGAAGTAAACCCTGCTCAGTAGTAATATGCTGCTGTTCCAGATGTAAAACCCTGCTCAGTAGTAGTATGGTGCTGTCCCAGATTTAAAACCCTGCTCAGTAGTAGTATGATGCTGTCCCAGATGTTAAACCCTGCTCAGTGATAGTATGATGCTGTCCCGGATGTAAAACCCTGCTCAGTAGTAGTATGATGGTGGCCCAGATGTAAAACCCTGCTCAGTAGTAGTATGATGCTGTCACAGATGTAAAACTCTTCTCAGTAGTACTATGATGCTGTCCCAAATGTGAAACCCTTCTCTGTAGTAGTATGATGCTGCCCTTAATATAAAACCTTGCTCAGTAGTAGTATGATGCTGTCCCAGATTTACAACCCTGCTCAGTAGTAGTCTGATGCTGTCCCAGATGGAAAACCCTGCTCAGTAGTAGTGTTATGCTGTCCCAGATGTAAACCCTTGCTCAGTAGTAGTATGATGCTGTCTGAGTTGTAAAATCTTGCTCAGTAGTAGAATGAGGCTGCCCCAGATGTAAAACCTTGCTCAGTAGTACTATGATGCTATCCCATATGTAAAACCCTGCTCAGTAGTAGTATGATGCTGTCCCAGATGGATACCCTGCTCAGTAGTAGTATGAAACTGTCCCAGATGTAAAAGCCTGCTCATTAGTAGTATGATGCTGTCCCAGATTTAAACCCTTGCTCAGTAGTAGTATGATTCTGTCTGAGTTGTCAAACCCTGCTCAGTAGTAGAATGAGACTGCCCCAGATGTAAAACCTTGCTCAGTAGTACTATGATGCTGTCCCATATGTAAAGCCCTGCTCAGTAGTAGTATGAGGGTGTCCCAGATGTAACACCCTGATCAGTAGTAATATGATACTATCCCATATGTAAAACCCTGCTCAGTAGTAGTACAATGCTGTCCCAGATGTACAACCCTGCTAAGTAGTAGTATTATGCTATCCCAGATGTAAAACCCTGCTCATTAGTTGTAGTATAATGCTGTCCCAGATGTAAAACCCTGCTCAGTAGTAGTATGATGTTGTCCCAGATGTAAAATCTTGCTCAGTAGTAGAATGAGGCTGCCCCAGATGCACAACCTTGCTCAGTAGTACTATGATGCTATCCCATATGTAAAACCCTGCTCAGTAGTAGTATGATGTTGTCCCAGATTTAACACCGTGTTCAGTAGTAGTATGATGCTATCCCAGATGTAAAACCCTTTTCAGTAGTACTATGATGCTGTCCCAGATGTAAAACCCTGCTCAGTGGTAGTATGATGCTGTCCCAGATGTAAACCCTTGCTCAGTAGTACTATGATGCCACAGATGTAAAACCCTGCTCAGTAGTAGTATAATGCTGTCCCATATGTAAACTCTTGCTCAGTAGTAGTATGATGCTGCCTCAGATGTAAAACCCTGCTAAGTAGTAGTATGATTCTGTCCTAGATGTAACTCAGTAGTAGTATGATGCTATCCCAGATGTACAACCTTGCTCAGTAGTACCATGATGCTGTCCTAGATGTAAAACCCTGCTCAGTAGTAGTATAATGCTTTCCCAGATGTAAACCCTTGCTCAGTAGTAGTATGATGCTGTCCCAGATTTAAAACCCTGCTCAGTAGTAGAATAATTCTGTCCCAGATTTAAACCCTTGCTCAGTAGTAGTAGGATGCTGTCCCAGATGTAAACCCTTGATGAGTAGTAGTATGATGCTGTCCCAGTTGTAAACCATTGCTCAGTAGAAATATGATGCTGCCCAGATGTAAAACCCTGCTCAGTACTAGTATGATGCTGCCTCAGATGTAAAAGCCAGCCCAGTAGTAGTATGATGCTGTCCCAGATGTAAAACACTGCTCAGTAGTAGCATGATGCTCTCCCAGATGTCAAACCGTGCCCAGTAGTAGTATGAGGCTGCCCCAGATGTAAAACCCTGCTCAGTAGAAGTATGGTGCTGTCCCAGATATAAAACCCTGCTCAGTACTAGTATGATGCTGTCCCAGATTTAAAACCCTTCTCAGTAGTAGTATGGTGCTGTCCCAGATGGATACCCTGCTCAGTAGTAGTATGAAACTGTCCCAGATGTAAAAGCCTGCTCATTAGTAGTATGATGCTGTCCCAGATTTAAACCCTTGCTCAGTAGTAGTATGATTCTGTCTGAGTTGCCAAACCCTGCTCAGTAGTAGAATGAGACTGCCCCAGATGTAAAACCTTGCTCAGTAGTACTATGATGCTGTCCCATATGTAAAGCCCTGCTCAGTAGTAGTATGAGGGTGTCCCAGATGTAACACCCTGATCAGTAGTAATATGATGCTATCCCATATGTAAAACCCTGCTCAGTAGTAGTACAATGCTGTCCCAGATGTACAACCCTGCTAAGTAGTAGTATTATGCTATCCCAGATGTAAAACCCTGCTCATTAGTTGTAGTATAATGCTGTCCCAGATGTAAAACCCTGCTCAGTAGTAGTATGATGCTGTCCCAGATGTAAAATCCTGCTCAGTAGTAGAATGATGCTGTCCCAGAAGTAAAACCCTGCTCAGTAGTAGTATGATGCTGTCCCAGAAGCAAAACCTTGCTTAGTAGTAGTATGATGTTGCCCCAGATGTAACACCCTGTTCAGTTAAGGTATGATGCTATCCCAGATGTAGAACCCTGCTCAGTAGTACTATGATGCTGTCCCAGATGTAAAACAGTGCTCAGTAGTAATATGATGCTGTCCCAGATGCAAACCCTTGCTCAGTAGTACTATGATGCCCCAGATGTAAAACCCCGCTCAGTAGTAGTATGATGCTGTCCCAGATTTAAAATGCTGCACAGTAGTAGTATAATGCTGGCCTAGATGTAAATCCTTGCTCAGTAGTAGTATGATGCTGTCCAGATGTAAACCCTTGTTCAGTAGTAGTATGATGCCGTCCCAGATTTAATACCCTGCTCAGTAGTACTGTGATGCCCCAGATGTAAAACCCTGCTCAGTAGTAGTATAATGCTGTCCTAAATGTAAACCCTTGCTCAGTAGTAGTATGATGCTGTCCCAGATGTTAAACCCTGCTCAGTAGTAGCATGGTGCTGCCCCAGATGTAAAACCCTGCTCACTAGTAGTATGATGGTGTCCCAAATGTAAAACCCTGCTCAGTAGTAGAATGTTGCTGTCCCAGATTTAAAACCCTGCTCAGTAGTAGTATGATGCTGTCCCAGATGTTAAACTCTGCTCAGTGATAGTATGATGCTCTTCCGGATGTAAAACCCTGCTCAGTAGTAGTATGATGGTGTCCCAGATGTAAAACCCTGCTCAGTAGTAGTATGATGCTGTCACAGATGTAAAACTATTCTCAGTAGTAGCATGATGCTGTCCCAAATGTGAAACCTTTCTCTGTAGTAGTATGATGCTGCCCTTAATATAAAACCTTGCTCAGTAGTAATATGATGCTGTCCCAGATTTATAACCCTGCTCAGTAGTAGTTGATGCTGTCCCAGACGTAAAACCCTGCTCAGTAGTAGTATGATGCTGTCCCAGATGCAAACCCTTGCTCAGTAGTAGTATGATGCTGTCTGAGATGTAAAATCTTGCTCAGTAGTAGAATGAGGCTGCCCCAGATGTAAAACCTTGCTCAGTAGTACTATGATGCTGTCCCATATGTAAAACCCTGCTCAGTAGTAGTATGATATTGTCCCAGATTTAACACTCTGTTCAGTAGTAGTATGATGCTATCCTATATGTAAAACCCTGCTCAGTAGTACTATGATGCTGTCCCAGATGTAAAACCCTGCTCAGTAGTAGTATGATGCTGTCCCAGATGTAAAACCCTGCTCAGTGGTAGTATGATGCTGTCCCAGATGTAAAACCCTGCTCAGTAGTAGTATGATGCTGTCCCAGATGTATCCCTTGCTCAGTAGTACTATGATGCCACAGATGTAAAACGCTGCTCAGTAGTAGTATGATGCTGTCCCAGATGTAAATCCCTGCTCAGTAGTAGCATGATGCTGTCCAGATGTAAAACCCTGCTCACTAGTAGTATGAGGCTGCCTGAGATGTAAAACCATGCTCAGTAGTAGTATGGTGCTGTCTCAGATGTAAAACTTTGCTCAGTACTAGTATGATGCTGTCCCAGATTTAAAACCCTGCTCAGTAGTAGTATGATGCTGTCCCAGATTTAAAATGCTGCACAGTAGTAGTATAATGCTGGCCTAGATGTAAATCCTTGCTCAGTAGTAGTATGATGCTGTCCAGATGTAAACCCTTGTTCAGTAGTAGTATGATGCCGTCCCAGATGTAATACCCTGCTCAGTAGTACTGTGATGCCCCAGATGTAAAACCCTGCTCAGTAGTAGTATAATGCTGTCCTAAATGTAAACCCTTGCTCAGTAGTAGTATGATGCTGTCCCAGATGTTAAACCCTGCTCAGTAGTAGCATGATGCTGCCCCAGATGTAAAACCCTGCTCAGTAGTAGTATGATGGTGTCCCAAATGTAAAACCCTGCTCAGTAGTAGAATGTTGCTGTCCCAGATTTAAAACCCTGCTCAGTAGTAGTATGATGCTGTCCCAGATGTTAAACCCTGCTCAGTGATAGTATGATGCTCTTCCGGATGTAAAACCCTGCTCAGTAGTAGTATGATGGTGTCCCAGATGTAAAACCCTGCTCAGTAGTAGTATGATGCTGTCACAGATGTAAAACTATTCTCAGTAGTAGCATGATGCTGTCCCAAATGTGAAACCTTTCTCTGTAGTAGTATGATAATGCCCTTAATATAAAACCTTGCTCAGTAGTAATATGATGCTGTCCCAGATTTATAACCCTGCTCAGTAGTAGTTGATGCTGTCCCAGATGTAAAACCCTGCTCAGTAGTAGTATGATGCTGTCCCAGATGCAAACCCTTGCTCAGTAGTAGTATGATGCTGTCTGAGATGTAAAATCTTGCTCAGTAGTAGAATGAGGCTGCCTCAGATGTAAAACCTTGCTCAGTAGTACTATGATGCTGTCCCATATGTAAAACCCTGCTCAGTAGTAGTATGATATTGTCCCAGATTTAACACCCTGTTCAGTAGTAGTATGATGCTATCCCATATGTAAAACCCTGCTCAGTAGTACTATGATGCTGTCCCAGATGTAAAACCCTGCTCAGTAGTAGTATGATGTTGTCCCAGATGTAAAACCCTGCTCAGTAGTAGTATGATGCTGTCCCAGATGTAAAACCCTGCTCAGTAGAAGTATGATGCTGTCCCAGATGTATCCCTTGCTCAGTAGTACTATGATGCCACAGATGTAAAACCCTGATCAGTAGTAGTATAATGCTGTCCCATATGTAAACCCTTGCTCAGTAGTAGTATGATGCTGTCCCAGATGTAAATCCCTGCTCAGTAGTAGCATGATGCTGTCCAGATGTAAAACCCTTCTCACTAGTAGTATGAGGCTGCCTGAGATGTAAAACCATGCTCAGTAGTAGTATGGTGCTGCCTCAGATGTAAAACTTTGCTCAGTACTAGTATGATGCTGTCCCAGATTTAAAACCCTGCTCAGTAGTAGTATGGTGCTGTCCCAGATGGATACCCTGCTCAGTAGTAGTATGTAACTGTCCCAGATGTAAAACCCTGCTCAGTAGTAGTATGATGCTGTCCCAGATGTAAAATCCTGCTCAGTAGTAGTATGATGCTGTCCCAGATGAAAAACCCTGCTCAGTAGTACTATGATGCTGCCCCAGATGTAAAACCATGCTCAGTAGTAGTATGCTGCTGTACCAGATTTAAACCCTTGCTCAGTAGTAGGATGATTCTGTCTAAGTTGTCAAACCCTGCTCAGTAGTAGAATGAGACTGCCCCAGATGTAAAACCTTGGTCAATAGTACTATGATGCTGTCCCATATGTAAAGCCCTGCTCAGTAGTAGTATGAGGGTGTCCCAGATGGAACACCCTGTTCAGTAGTAGTATGATGCTATCCCATATATAAAACCCTGCTCAGTAGTAGTATGATGTTGTCCCAGATGTAACACCCTGTTCAGTTAAAGAATGATGCTATCCCAGACGTAGAACCCTGCTCAGTAGTAATATGATGCTGTCCCAGATGCAAACCCTTGCTCAGTAGTACTATGATGCTGCCCAGATGTAAAACCCTGCTCAGTAGTAGTATGATGCTGTCCCAGATGTAAAACTCTGCTCAGTAGTAGTATGATACTGCCCCAGATATAAACACCTGCTCAGTAGTAGTATGATGCTGTCCCAGATGTAAAACCCTGCTCAGTAGCAGTATGAAGCTGCCCCTAATATAAAACCCTGCTCTGTAGTAGTATAATGCTGTCCCAGATGTAAACCTTTGCTCAGTAGTAGTAGTAGTCTGATGCTGTCCCAGATGTAAACCCTTGCTCAGTAGTAGTATGATGCTGTCCTAGATGTAATATACTGCTCAGTAGTACTAAGATGCTGTCCTAGATGTAAAACCCTGCTCAGTAGTAGTATAGTGCTGTCCCAGATGTAAGCCCTTGCTCAGTAGTAGTATGATGCTGTCCCAGATGTAAAACCCTGCTCTGTAGAAGTAGGATGCTGTCACAGATGTAAAACCCTTCTCAGTAGTAGTATGGTGCTGTCCCAAATGTAACCCCTGCTCAGTAGTAGTATGATGCTGCCCCTAATATAAAACCCTGCTCAGTAGTAGTATGAAGCTGTCCCAGATTAAAAACCCTGCTCAGTAGTAGTATGATGCTTTCACAGATATTAAACCTGCTCAGTAGTAGTAAGATGCTGCCTCAGATTTAAAACCCTGCTCAGTAGTGGTATGATGCTGTCCCAGATGTAAAATCCTGCGCACTAGTAGTTTGGTGCTGCCTCAGATTTAAAACTCTGTTCAATAGTAATGTGATGCTGTTCGAGATGTAAAGCCCTGCTCAGTAGTAGTATGCGGATGTCCTAGATGTAAAACCCTGCTCAGTGGTAGTATGATGCTGTGCCAAATGATAAACCCTGTTCAGTAATAGTATGATGCTACCCCAGATGTAAACCCTTGCTCAGTAGTAGTATGATGCTGCCCAGATGTAAAACCCTGCTCAAAAGTAGTATGATGCTGCCCGAGATGTAAACCCTTCTCAGTAGTAGTATGATACTGTTTCAGATGTAAAACCCTGCTCAGTAGTAGTATGATACTGTCCCAGATGTAAAACCCTGCTCAGTAGCAGTATGATGCTGCCCCTAATATAAAACCCTGCTCAGTAGTAGTAGTATGATGCTGCCACAGATGTAAAACACTGCTCAGTAGTAGTATGATGCTGCCAAAATGTAAATGCCTGTTCAATAGTACTATGATGGGCCCCAGATGTAAAACCCTGCTCAGTACTGGTATGATGCTGCCTCAGATGTAAAAGCCAGCCCAGTAGTAGTATGATGCTGTCTCAGATGTAAAACGCTGCTCAGTAGTAGCATGATGCTCTCCTAGATGTCAAACCCTGCCCAGTAGTAGTATGATGCTGCCCCAGATGTAAAACCCTGCTCAGTAGTAGTATGATGCTATTCCAGATGTAAAACCCTGCTCAGTAGTAGTATGGTGCTGTCCCAGATGTAAAACTTTGCTCAGTAATAGTATGATGCTGTCCCAGATTTAAAACCCTGCTCAGTAGTAGTATGGTGCTGTCCCAGATGGATACCCTGCTCAGTAGTAGTATGAAACTGTCCCAGATGTAAAACCCTGCTCAGTAGTAGTATGATGCTGTCCCAGATGTAAAATCCTGCTCCGTAGTAGCATGATGCTGTCCCAGATGAAAAACCCTGCTCATTAGTACTATGATGCTGCCCCAGTTGTAAAACCATGCTCAGTAGTAGTATGATGCTGTCCCAGATTTAAACCCTTGCTCAGTAGTAGTATGATTCTGTCTGAGTTGTCAAACCCTGCTCAGTAGTAGAATGAGACTGCCCCAGATGTAAAACCTTGGTCAGTAGTACTATGATGCTGTCCCATATGTAAAGCCCTTCTCAGTAGTAGTATGAGGGTGTCCCAGATCTAACACCCTGTTCAGTAGTAGTATGATGCTATCCCATATGTAAAACCCTGCTCAGTAGTAGTATAATGCTGTCCCAGATGTACAACCCTGCTAAGTAGTAGTATTATGCTATCCCAGATGTAAAACCCTGCTCATTAGTTGTAGTATAATGCTGTCCCAGATGTAAAACCCTGCTCAGTAGTAGTATGATGCTGTCCCAGAAGTAAAACCCTGCTTAGTAGTAGTATGATGCTGTCCCAGATGTAAACCCTTGCTCAGTAGCAGTATGATACTGCCCAAGATGTAAAACCCTTCTCAGTAGTAGAATGAGGCTGCCCCAGATGTAAAACTTTGCTCAGTAGTACTATGACGCTGTCCCATATGTAAAACCCAGCTCAGTAGTAGTATGATGTTGTCCCAGATGTAACACCCTGTTCAGTTAAAGTATGATGCTATTCCAGATGTAGAACCCTGCTCAGTAGTACTATGATGCTCTCCCAGATGTAAAACTGTGCTCAGTAGTAATATGATGCTGTCCCAGATGCAAACCCTTGGTCAGTAGTATTATGATGCCCCAGATGTAAAACCTAACTCAGTAGTAGTATAATGCTGGTCTAGATGTAAATCCTTGTCCAGTAGTAGTATGATGCTGTCCCAGATATAAACCCTTGCTCAGTAGTAGTATGATGCTGTCCCAGATGTAATACCCTGCTCAGTAGTACTATGATGCCCCAGATGTAAAACCCTGCTCAGTAGTAGTATGATGCTGTCCCAGTTGGAAACTGTTGCTCAGTAGGAATATGATGCTGCCTCAGATGTAAAACACTGCTCAGTAGTAGTATGATGCTGTCCCAGATGTAAAACCCTGCTCAGTAGTAGTATGATGCTGTCCCAGATGTAAAACCCTGCTCAGTAGTAGTATGATGCTGTCCCAGATTTAAAACGCTGCTCAGTAGTGGCATGATGCTGCACCAGATGTAAAACTCTACTCAGTGATAGTATGATGCTGCCCCAGATGTAAAACCCTGCTACATAGTAGTATGATGCTGCCCCAGATGTAAAACTCTGCTCAGCAGTAGTATGATGCTGCCCCAGATGTAAACCCCTGCACAGCAGTAGTATGATGCTGTCCCAGATGTAAAACCCTGCTAAGTAGTAGTATGATTCTACCCCAGATGTAAAACTCTGCTTAGTAGTAATATGATGCTGCCCCAGATTTGAAACCCTGCTCAGTAGTAGTATGATTCTGTCTGAGATGTAAAACCCTGTTCAGTAGTAGCTTGATGTTGCCCTAAATGTAAAACCCTGCTCAGTAGTAATATGATGCTGTCTGAGATTTAAAACACTGCTCATTAGCAGTATGATGCTGTCTCAGATGTAAAACCCTGCTCAGTAGTACAGTGATGCTGCCAAGATGTAAAACCTTGCTCAGTAGTAGTATGCTGCTGTCCCAGTTGTAATCCCTTGCTCAGTAGTAGTATGATGCTGTCCCAGATGAAAACACTGCTCAGTAGTAGTATGAGGCTGCCTGAGATGTAAAGCCCTGCTCAGTAGTAGTATGATGCTGCATCAGATGTAAAACCCTGGTAAGTAGTAGTATGATGCTGTCCTAGATTTAACACCCTGCTCAGTAGTAGTATGATGCTACCCCAGATGTACGACCTTGCTCAGTAGTACCATGATGCTGCCCTAGATGTAAAACCCCGCTCAGTAGTAGTATAATGCTTTCTCAGATGTAACCCTTGCTCAGTAGTAGTATGATGCTGTCCCAGATTTAAAACCCTGCTCAGTAGTAGAATAATTCTGTCCCAGATTTAAACCCTTGCTCAGTAGTAGTATGAGGCTATCCCAGATGTAAACCCTTGCTCAGTAGTAGTATGATGCTGTCCCAGATGGAATGTCCTGCTCAGTAGTAGTATGATGCTGTCCCAGTTGTAAACCATTGCTCTGTAGGAATATGATGCTGCCCCAGATGTAAAACCCTGCCCAGTACTGGTATGATGCTGCCTGAGATGTAAAAGCCAGCCTAGTAGTAGTATGATGCTGTCCCAGATGTAAAACGCTGCTCAGTAGTAGCATGATGCTCTCCCAGAAGTAAAACCCTGCTTAGTAGTAGTATGATGCTGTCCCAGATGTAAACCCTTGCTCAGTAGCAGTATGATGCTGTCTGAGATGTAAAACCCTGCTCAGTAGTAGAATGAGGCTGCCCCAGATGTAAAACTTTGTTCAGTAGTACTATGCCGCTGTCCCATATGTAAAACCCTACTCAGTAGTAGTATGATGTTGTCCCAGATGTAACACCCTGTTCAGTTAAAGTATGATGCTATTCTAGATGTAGAACCCTGCTCAGTAGTACTATGATGCTGTCCCAGATATAAAACGGTGCTCAGTAGTAAAATGATGCTGTCCCAGATGCAAACCCTTGCTCAGTAGTACTATGATGCCCCAGATGTAAAACCCAACTCAGTAGTAGTATAATGCTGGTCTAGATGTAAATCCTTGCTCAGTAGTAGTATGATGCTGTCCCAGATATGAACCCTTGCTCAGTAGTAGTATGATGCTGTCCCAGATGTAATACCCTGCTCAGTAGTACTATGATGCCCCAGATGTAAAACCCTGCTCAGTAGTAGTATGATGCTATCCCAGATGTACAACCTTGCGCAGTAGTACCATGATGCTGTCCTAGATGTAAAACCCCGCTCAGTAGTAGTATAATGCTTTCTCAGATGTAAACCCTTGCTCAGTAGTAGTATGATGCTGTCCCAGATTTAAAACCCTGCTCAGTAGTAGAATAATTATGTCCCAGATTTAAACCCTTGCTCAGTAGTAGTATGATGTTGTCTCAGATGTAAACCCTTGCTCAGTAGTAGTATGATGCTGTCCCAGATGTAATACCCTGCTCAGTAGTAGTATGATGCTGTCCCAGTTGTAAACCATTGCTGTGTAGGAATATGATGCTGCCCCAGATGTAAAACCCTGCCCAGTACTGGTATGATGCTGCCTCAGATGCAAAAGCTAGCCCAGTAGAAGTATGATGCTGTCCCAGATGTAAAACGCTGTTCAGTAGTAGCATGATGCTCTCCCAGATGTCAAACCCTGCCCAGTAGAAGTATGAGGCTGCCCCAGATGTAAAACCCTGCTCAGTAGTAGTATGATGTTGTTCCAGATGTAAAACCCTGCTCAGTAGTAGTTTGGTGCGGTCTCAGATGTAAAACCCTGCTCAGTACTAGTATGATGCTGTCCCAGATTTAAAACCCTGCTCAGTAGTAGTATGGTGCTGTCCCAGATGGATACCCTGCTCAGTAGTAGTATAAAACTGTCCCAGATGTACAAGCCTGCTCAGTAGTAATATGATGCTGTCCCAGATTTAAACCCTTGCTCAGTAGTAGTATGATTCTGTCTGAGTTGTCAAACCCTGCTCAGTAGTAGAATGAGACTGCCCCAGAGGTAAAACCTTGCTCAGTAGTACTATGATGCTGTCCCATATGTAAAGCCCTGTTCAGTAGTAGTATGAGGGTGTCCCAAAAGTAACACCCTGTTCAGTAGTAGTATGATGCTATCCCAGATGTAAAACCCTGCTCATTAGTTGTAGTATAATGCTGTCCCAGATGTAGTATAATGCTGTCCCAGATGTAAAACCCTGCTCAGTAGTAGTATGATGCTGTCCCAGAAGTAAAACCCTGCTTAGTAGTAGTATGATGCTGTCCCAGATATAAACCCTTGCTCAGTAGCAGTATGATGCTGTCTGAGATGTAAAACCCTGCTCAGTAATAGAATGAGGCTGCCCCAGATGTAAAACTTTGTTCAGTAGTACTATGATGATGTCCCATATGTAAAACCCTACTCAGTAGTAGTATGATGTTGTCCCAGATGTAACACCCTGTTCAGTTAAAGTATGATGCTATTCCAGATGTAGAACCCTGCTCAGTAGTACTATGATGCTCTCCCAGATGTAAAATGGTGCTCAGTAGTAATATGATGCTGTCCCAGATGCAAACCCTTGCTCAGTAGTATTATGATGCCCCAGATGTAAAACCCAACTCAGTAGTAGTATAATGCTGGTCTAGATGTAAATCCTTGCTCAGTAGTAGTATGATGCTGTCCCAGATATAAACCCTTGCTCAGTAGTAGTATGATGCTGTCACTGATGGAAACTGTTGCTCAGTAGGAATATGATGCTGTCCCAGATGTAAAACCCTGCTCAGTAGTAGTATGATGCTGCCCCAGATGTAAAACCCTGCTCAGTAGTAGTATGATGCTGTCCCAGATTTAAAACGCTGCTCAGTAGTAGCATGATGCTGCACCAGATGTAAAACTCTGCTCAGTGATAGTATGATGCTGCCCCAGATGTAAAACCCTGCTACATAGTAGTATGATGCTGCCCCAGATGTAAAACTCTGCTCAGCAGTAGTATGATGCTGCCCCAGATGTAAACCCCTGCACAGCAGTAGTATGATGCTGTCCCAGATGTGAAACTCTGCTAAGTAGTAGTACGATTCTACCCCAGATGTAAAACTCTGCTTAGTAGTAATATGATGCTGCCTCAGATTTGAAACCCTGCTCAGTAGTAGTTTGATTCTGTCTGAGATGTAAAACCCTGTTCAGTAGTAGCTTGATGCTGCCCTAACTGTAAAACCCTTCTCAGTAGTAGTATGATGCTGTCTGAGATTTAAAACACTGCTCATTAGTAGTATGATGCTGTCTCAGATGTAAAACCCTGCTCAGTAGTAGTATGCTGCTGTCCCAGTTGTAATCCCTTGCTCAGTAGTAGTATGATGCTGTCCCAGATGAAAACGCTGCTCAGTAGTAGTATGAGGCTGCCTGAGATGTAAAGCCCTGCTCAGTAGTAGTATGATGCTGCCTCAGATGTAAAACCCTGGTAAGTAGTAGTATGATGCTGTCCTAGATTTAACACCCTGCTCAGTAGTAGTATGATGCTACCCCAGATGTACAACCTTGCTCAGTAGTACCATGATGCTGTCCTAGATGTAAAACCCCGCTCAGTAGGAGTATAATGCTTTCCCAGATGTAAACCCTTCCTCAGTAGTAGTATGATGCTGTCCCAGATTTAAAACCATGCTCAGTAGTAGAATAATTCTGTCCCATATTTAAACCCTTGCTCAGTATTAGTATGATGCTGTCCCAGATGTAAACCCTTGCTCAGTAGTAGTATGATGCTGTCTCAGATGTAATACCCTGCTCATTAGTACTATGATGCCCCAGATGTAAAACCCTGTTCAGTAGTAGTATGATGCTATCCCAGTTGTAAACCATTGCTCAGTAGGAATATGATGCTTCCCCAGATGTAAAACCCTGCTCAGTACTGGTATGATGCTGTCTCAGATGTAAAAGCCAGCCCAGCAGTAGTATGATGCTGTCCCAGATGTAAAATGCTGCTCAGTAGTAGCATGATGCTCTCCCAGATGTCAAACCCTGCCCAGTAGTAGTATGAGGCTGCCCCAGATGTAAAACCCTGCTCAGTAGTAGTATGATGCTGTCCCAGATGTAAAACCCTGCTGAGTAGTAGTATGGTGCTGTCCTAGATGTAAAACCCTGCTCAGTACTAGTATGATGCTGTCCCAGATTTAAAACCCTGCTCAGTAGTAGTATGGTGCTGTCCCAGATGGATACCCTGCTCAGTAGTAGTATGAAACTGTCCCAGATGTAAAACCCTGCTCAGTAGTAGTATGGTGCTGTCCCAGATGTAAAAGCCTGCTCAGTAGTAGTATGATGCTGTCCCAGATGTAAAACCCTGCTCAGTAGTACTATGATGCTGCCCCAGATGTAAAACCATGCTCAGTAGTAATATGATGCTGTCCTAGATTTAATCCCTTGCTCAGTATTAGTATGATTCTGTCTGAGTTGCCAAACCCTGCTCAGTAGTAGAATGAGACTGCCCCAGATGTAAAACCTTATTCAGTAGTACTATGATGCTGTCCCGTATGTAAAGCCCTGCTCAGTAGTAGTATGAGGGTGTCCCAGATGTAACACCGTGTTCAGTAGTAGTATGATGCTATCCCAGATGTAAAACCCTACTCAGTAGTAGTATAATGCTATCCCAGATGTAAAACCCTGCTCAGTAGTAGTATTATGCTATCCCAGATGTAAATCCCTGCTCATTAGTTGTAGAATAATGCTGTCCCAGATGTAAAACCCTGCTCAGTAGTAGTATGATGCTGTCCCAGAAGTAAAACCCTGCTTAGTAGTAGTATGATGCTGTCCCAGAAGTAAAACCCTGCTTGGTAGTAGTATGATGCTGTCCCAGATGTAAACCCTTGCTCAGTAGCAGTATGATGCTGTCTGAGATGTAAAACCCTGCTCAGTAGTAGAATGAGGCTGCCCCAGATGTAAAACTTTGCTCAGTAGTACTATGAAGCTGTCCCATATGTAAAACCCTACTCAGTAGTATGATGTTGTCCCAGATGTAACACCCTGTTCAGTTAAAGTATGATGCTATTCCAGATGTAGAACCCTGCCCAGTAGTACTATAATTCTGTCCCAGATGTAAAATGGTGCTCAGTAGTAATATGATGCTGTCCCAGATGCAAACCCTTGCTCAGTAGTACTATGATGCCCCAGATGTAAAACCCTGCTCAGTAGTAGTATGATGCTGTCCCAGATGTAAAACCCTGCTGAGTAGTAGTATGGTGCTGTCCCAGATGTAAAACCCTGCTCAGTACTAGTATGATGCTGTCCCAGATTTAAAACCCTGCTCAGTAGTAGTATGGTGCTGTCCCAGATGGATACCCTGCTCAGTAGTAGTATGAAACTGTCCCAGATGTAAAACCCTGCTCAGTAGTAGTATGGTGCTGTCCCAGATGTAAAAGCCTGCTCAGTAGTAGTATGATGCTGTCCCAGATGTAAAACCCTGCTCAGTAGTACTATGATGCTGCCCCAGATGTAAAACCATGCTCAGTAGTAATATGATGCTGTCCTAGATTTAATCCCTTGCTCAGTATTAGTATGATTCTGTCTGAGTTGTCAAACCCTGCTCAGTAGTAGAATGAGACTGCCCCAGATGTAAAACCTTATTCAGTAGTACTATGATGCTGTCCCGTATGTAAAGCCCTGCTCAGTAGTAGTATGAGGGTGTCCCAGATGTAACACCGTGTTCAGTAGTAGTATGATGCTATCCCAGATGTAAAACCCTACTCAGTAGTAGTATAATGCTATCCCAGATGTAAAACCCTGCTCAGTAGTAGTATTATGCTATCCCAGATGTAAATCCCTGCTCATTAGTTGTAGAATAATGCTGTCCCAGATGTAAAACCCTGCTCAGTAGTAGTATGATGCTGTCCCAGAAGTAAAACCCTGCTTAGTAGTAGTATGATGCTGTCCCAGAAGTAAAACCCTGCTTGGTAGTAGTATGATGCTGTCCCAGATGTAAACCCTTGCTCAGTAGCAGTATGATGCTGTCTGAGATGTAAAACCCTGCTCAGTAGTAGAATGAGGCTGCCCCAGATGTAAAACTTTGCTCAGTAGTACTATGAAGCTGTCCCATATGTAAAACCCTACTCAGTAGTATGATGTTGTCCCAGATGTAACACCCTGTTCAGTTAAAGTATGATGCTATTCCAGATGTAGAACCCTGCCCAGTAGTACTATAATGCTGTCCCAGATGTAAAATGGTGCTCAGTAGTAATATGATGCTGTCCCAGATGCAAACCCTTGCTCAGTAGTACTATGATGCCCCAGATGTAAAACCCTACTCAGTAGTAGTATAATGCTGGTCTAGATGTAAATCCTTGCTCAGTAGTAGTATTATGCTGTCCCAGATGTAAACTCTTGCTCAGTAGTAGTGTGATGCTTTCCCAGATGTAATACCCTGCTCAGTAGTACTATGATGCCCCAGATGTAAAACCCTGCTCAGTAGTAGTATGATGCTGTCATAGTTGGAAACCGTTGCTCAGTAGGAATATGATGCTGCCCCAGATGTAAAACCCTGCTCAGTAGTAGTATGATGCTGTCCCAGATGTAAAACCCTGCTCAGTAGTAGTATGATGCTGTCCGAGATTTAAAACGCTGCTCAGTAGTAGCATAATGCTGTCCGAGATGTAATACCCTGCTCAGTGATAGTATGATGCTGCCCCAGATGTAAAACCCTGCTACGTAGTACTATGATGCTGCCCCAGATATAAAACTCTGCTCAGCAGTAGTATGATGCTGCCCCAGATGTAAACCCCTGCTCAGCAGTTGTATGATGCTGTCCCAAATGTAAAACCCTGCTAAGTAGTAGTATGATTCTACCCCAGATGTCAAACTCTGCTTTGTAGTAATATAATGCTGCCTCAGATTTGAAACCCTGCTCAGTAGTAGTATGATTCTGTCGGAGATGTTAAACCCTGTTCAGTAGTAGCATGATGCTGCCCTAAACGTAAAACCCTGCTCAATAGTAGTATGATGCTGTCTGAGATTTAAAACCCTGCTCATTAGTAGTATGATGCTGTGCCAGATGTAAAACCCTGCTCAGTGGTACAATGATGCTGCCCAGATGTAAAACCCTGCTCAGTAGTTGTATGCTGCTGTCCCAATTGTAATCCCTTGCTCAGTAGTAGTATGATGCTGTCCCAAATGTAAAACACTGCTCAGTTGTAGCATGATGCTGTCCCAGATGTAAAACCCTGCTCAGTAGTAGTATGAGGCTGCCTGAGATGTAAAACCCTCCTCAGTAGTAGTATGATGCTGCCTCAGATGTAAAACCCTGCTAAGTAGTAGTATGATGCTGTCCTAGATTTAACACCCTGCTCAGTAGTAGTATGATGCTATCCCAGATGTACAACCTTGCTCAGTAGTACCATGATGCTGTCCTAGATGTAAAACCCCGCTCAGTAGTAGTATAATGCTTTCCCAGATGTAAACCCTTGCTCGGTAGTAGTATGATGCTGTCCCAGATTTAAAACCATGCTCAGTAGTAGAATAATTCTGTCCCAGATTTAAACCCTTGCTCAGTAGTAGTATGATGCTATCCCAGATGTAAACCCTTGCACAGTAGTAGTATGATGCTGTCCCAGATGTAATACCCTGCTCATTAGTACTATGATGCCCCAGATGTAAAACCCCACTCAGTACTGGTATGATGCTGCCTCAGATGTAAAAGCCAGCCCAGTAGTAGTATGATGCTGTCCCAGATGTAAAACACTGCTCAGTAGTAGCATTATGCTCTCCCAGATGCCAAACCCTGCCCAATAGTAGTATGAGGCTGCCCCAGATGTAAAACCCTGCTCAGTAGTAGTATGATGCTGTTCCAGATGTAAAACCCTGCTCAGTATTAGTATGGTACTGTCCCAGATGTAAAACCCTGCTCAGTACTAGTATGATGCTGTCCCAGATTTAAAACCATGTTCAGTAGTAGTATGGTGCTGTCCCACATGGATATCCTGCTCAGTAGTAGTGTGAAATCGTCCCAGATGTAAAAGCCTGCTCAGTAGTAGTATGATGCTGTCCCAGATGTAAAAGCCTGCTCAGTAGTACTATGATGCTGCCTCACATGTAAAACCATGCTCAGTAGTAGTATGATTCTGTCTGAGTTGTCAAACCCTGCTCAGTAGTAAAATGAGACTGCCCCAGATGTAAAACCTTGCTCAGTAGTACTATGATGCTGTCCCATATGTAAAGTCCTGCTCAGTAGTAGTATGAGGGTGTCCCAGATGTAACACCGTGTTCAGTAGTAGTATGATGCTATCCCAGATGTAAAACCCTACTCAGTAGTAGTATAATGCTGTCCCAGATGTAAAACCCTGCTCTGTAGTAGTATTATGCTATCCCAGAAGTAAAACACTGCTCATTAGTTGTAGAATAATGCTGTCCCAGATGTAAAACTCTGCTCAGTAGTAGTATGATGCTGTCCCAGAAGTAATACCCTGCTTAGTAGTAGTATGATGCTGTCCCAGATGTAAACCCTTGCTCAGTAGCAGTATGATGCTGTCTGAGATGTAAAACCCTGCTCAGTAGTAGAATGAGGCTGCCCCAGATGTAAAACTCTGCTCAGTAGTAGTATGATGCTGTCCCAGATTTATGCTGTCCCAGATGTAAAACCCTGCTCAGTGATAGTATGATGCTGCCCCAGATGTAAAACCCTGCTACATAGTACTATGATGCTGCCCCAGATGTAAAACTCTGCTCATCAGTAGTATGATGCTGCCCCAGATGTAAACCCCTGATCAGCAGTTGTATGATGCTGTCCCAAATGTAAAACCCTGCTAAGTAGTAGTATGATTCTACCCCAGATGTCAAACTCTGCTTTGTAGTAATATGATGCTGCCTCAGATTTGAAACCCTGCTCAGTAGTAGTATGATTCTGTCAGAGATGTAAAACCCTGTTCAGTAGTAGCATGATGCTGCCCTAAACGTAAAACCCTGCTCAATAGTAGTATGATGCTGTCTGAGATTTAAAACCCTGCTCATTAGTAGTATGATGCTGTGCCAGATGTAAAACCTGCTCAGTACAATGATGCTGCTCAGATGTAAAACCCTGCTCAGTAGTTGTATGCTGCTGTCCCAATTGTAATCCCTTGCTCAGTAGTAGTATGATGCTGTCCCAGATGTAAAACACTGCTCAGTTGTAGCATGATGCTGTCCCAGATGTAAAACCCTGCTCAGTAGTAGTATGAGGCTGCCTGAGATGTAAAACCCTCCTCAGTAGTAGTATGATGCTGCCTCAGATGTAAAACCCTGGTAAGTAGTAGTATGATGCTGTCCTTGATTTAACACCCTGCTCAGTAGTAGTATGATGCTATCCCAGATGTACAACCTTGCTCAGTAGTACCATGATGCTGTCCTAGATGTAAAACCCCTTTCAGTAGTAGTATAATGCTTTCCCAAATGTAAACCCTTGCTCAGTAGTAGTATGATGCTGTCCCAGATTTAAAACCATGCTCAGTAGTAGAATAATTCTGTCCCGGATTTAAACCCTTGCTCAGTAGTAGTATGATGCTGTCCCAGATGTAAACCCTTGCTCAGTAGTAGTATGATGCTGTCCCAGATGTAATACCCTGCTCATTAGTACTATGATGCCCCAGATGTAAAAGCCAGCCCAGTAGTAGTATGATGCTGTCCCAGATGTAAAACGCTGCTCAGTAGTAGCATTATGCTCTCCCAGATGTCAAACCCTGCCCAATAGTAGTTTGAGGCTGCCCCAGATGTAAAACCCTGCTCAGTAGTAGTATGATGCTGTTCCAGATGTAAAACTCTACTCAGTAGTAGTGTGGTGCTGTCCCAGATTTAAAACCATGTTCAGTAGTAGTATGGTGCTGTCCCACATGGATATCCTGCTCAGTAGTAGTGTGAAATTGTCCCAGATGTAAAAGCCTGCTCAGTAGTAGTATGATGCTGTCCCAGATGTTAAACCCTGCTCAGTAGTACTATGATGCTGCCCCAGATGTAAAACCATGCTCAGTAGTAGTAGTATGATTCTGTCTGAGTTGTCAAACCCTGCTCAGTAGTAAAATGAGACTGCCCCAGATGTAAAACCTTGCTCAGTAGTACTATGATGCTGTCCCATATGTAAAGTCCTGCTCAGTAGTAGTATGAGGGTGTCCCAGATGTAACACCGTGTTCAGTAGTAGTATGATGCTATCCCAGATGTAAAACCCTACTCAGTAGTAGTATAATGCTGTCTCAGATGTAAAACTCTGCTCAGTAGTAGTATTATGCTATCCCAGAAGTAATACCCTGCTTAGTAGTAGTATGATGCTGTCCCAGATGTAAACCCTTGCTCAGTAGCAGTATGATGCTGTCTGAGATGTAAAACCCTGCTCAGTAGTAGAATGAGGCTGCCCCAGATGTAAAACTCTGCTCAGTAGTACTATGACGCTGTCCCAGATGTAAAACCTTGCTCATTAGTAGTATGATGCTGCCCCAGATGTAAACCCCTGCTCAGTAGTAGTAGTATTATGTTGTCTGAGATGAAAAACCCTGCTCAGTAGTAGTATCATGCTGCCCCAGATCTAAAATTCTTCTCAGCAGTAGTATGATGCTGTCCCAGGGTGCCTTGAGCTCTTCATCATCCTGAGCATGGGTTAGAGTTCTCGAGGTGTGGCCACTAGTCAGATTAAGCAGACCCCGTGAAATATTGATAATTATCACAGGCATAGGTGGAGGCAGACTCTGATAAATATCGTTTCATAATAAAGGGTCACTATTCTGTTTACAAATTTAAACTATATAGTACCATATACACCTCTGATGAATGCTTAACAATAGCACTATATTAATATTTTTTCAGAAGTGTAAATTGGATCAATAATTGAAGGTAAGAGACAATATAATGTTAAAGATCACCTGACATAGGAAGCGCCCTCCTACAACATATATGTATTATTATTATTTGTTTAATATATGTATTATTATAAGGAAGAGGGGATGTGCATTAAATACCCTTGCTGTGCATGGATTTGCTGAACATATGGTGATTGTTTATCACTGGAGAAAGGGTTTCTGCCATTTAAGCCATGAGTGAAAGAAGAAAAAAGGAAAAGAAAAAGTAAGTGATTTTAATCAAGAGAAATTCTAATACAATGTCATATTACATCACAAAAAGTTTTTCTTATCTTTTTAATGAAAATTCCAGTTGTGACCAAACAGTCAGTAAATATGATAATTTAAAATATTTTTGTTTAAATTTTGGTTCCCCACTGTGTATCTTCTAGCTGACCATCTGCTGCAGTTTTGCTTCTATTGCTCTTTAGCATCCGAACCATTGTAGTTGAATCACCAGGGGGTGGGATATAGGTGAAATGGGAAATTACCATGGAAACTTAAAATGGAGGCTCTGCCATTATCATTATATAGACTGCTGTGTACACAAGAGATTTGTTCTAATGACCTGAGTGGAATTGCTGATGTTAGAGTTCCAACCCCTGCCTCCCTGAATGGGCACACTAACAAAATGCTGCTCCTTCTCCCCCACCTTTCATCTTTTTCAACAACAAAGCCACTTATCATTCTTGGTTCATTTGTATCACAACTAGGGCTCCACGGAACAGGATGCATTAGAAAGGTTATGACAGCTATTGTAATGGCATCTGTGTAGCAGCTGTACAACAGTATAAAGAGTTTCTAAACTATTTTCTAGTGTTTTCTATCCTCCATCAGAAAAAAAATGTTATGAATTAGAACCTTGATCAGAACGTTCCTGTCCACAATAGTTGCCTAAAATCAGAACAACATGGGTGGAGCATTGCAGTAGGTACTCATATTTATATTCTGGATTATAAATAAAATGTCAGCATTGACTAGCATGTAGCTGAGAAGCTACACACTGGAATGTGAACTGAATACCCCTTTCATCAGATGCATTCTAACATCTGTTTAAAACAATGTGACATGAGTAAATAGGATGAGTTTATTAACAATAAATAGGGGAAGGGGCCTGTAGCTAGAGTAAAGGGAGGCCTCACTCTGATACTTGTTCAAGATACTGCTTTTCATGCGGACCTGACATGAGAGGTAACAGCTCTTAATTATGTTTTAGCCAAGGATAATGAAGGATTATAATCCCCATTTAGCACTGAAATCATCTGATTAGCCAAATTTAAAAAATCTAGTAAACAGGATTCATATTGGTAAAGTAAGAACATAAAATCTGCAAATACTTTTGAGCACAGCGCTGAACAACCACAAGATGGTGGTGTTGCTCTCTTGCTAATACTGATTGATGTGAGTCAATGCACAAGATCTAGCCCCGATAATTAAAAATCATAAGCAAAGAACCATGCAACTTAATGGCACACACTTATTTTTTCAACAACATGATGTTCCCAAGAATCATCTTGCAGGGTAACACTCTCTTGTTGAAAAACTTTTTTTTTTTATGATAGTAAGAACTTATATCTCTCACTAAACACAGACATTTTACTGTGGCTTCTACTTCTGTCCTGATGTGCCAGCAATAAGTTGTTACCTCATTGTTTGACCAACAGGTAATTAGGTTTAAATATAATATTCAACAACAGGTGAAAATATGACTCTGCCATTGTACATGTGGGTGTGAATGACCTGAGGCATACCTCCCTGGACTACATGAAAAGAGACATGGAGGAGCTCCCGGAGTCTGTAGCCCAGGCGGGTATGACCCTAGCCCTGAGCAGCATCCTATCATCACCCAAAATTATACCACAGTACAAGCAGAAAATGATTTATTTTAAAAATTGGCTAACTTTCTGGTGTCATTCTAAGGGGATCCAGTATCTCTCTGCCTGGGATGACATGACTGACAGACCTCGATGCTTTGCCAGAGATGGCTTGCATCTGTCACCCCTGGGCTTCCCGATACTGGCCAAGGCTCTTGCCAACCCTATAGTGGCTTTTTTAGGTGGTGTTCCAAAGACCAAATTACCACTGCAACAGCTACAAACAAATGCAATATGAGGGTCATGCTGCTCAATGCTAGAAGTCTAAATCTCAAAATTCACTCACTCGAAGAACTCCTTAAAATGGAGGACATCAACATTTGTGCTGTACCAGAGACCTGGTTCAAGGCAGCAGAAAGCACCCTTACACTACCAGGCTATAACTCATTCCACACCTTTCGGCCCTAGAACTTGGACTGAAGCTCCAAAGGCAGTGGTGTTTCCATATTCATAAAGGATGCGCACACCTCTAGACTGGTAGCCCAACATAACACATCTGAGATACTTCAGGTGCAGCTAACACTGGGTAAGACAGCGATTCAGTTTATGTCCCAAGACTCACACTCCATATTCCTAAGCACCCTGGAGAATAGTAGGGTCCAACCTAACACTCTCATACTGGGTGACTTCAAATACCTCTTCATTAACTGGGAAAACTACTCATGTACCAATACACTTGCCCAACATTTCCTGGAATTCATTAATTCTAATGCACTGGAGCAGCTCATTTTTACCCCCACTAGAGGTAGCAACATCCTTGACCTGATCATTACTAACATGGGCGACTGTTGCTCTACACCAGTAGTCAACTCCTCCCTGGTTAGATTCAACCACAAATTAATCACCTTGGAAATCCACATGCCCCCCCCCGCCGCAAAGGTAACCACCATGAAAAACTTCTCCAAAGCTAACTTTGTGCTCTTAAAAACAGAGGTGGCTAACTTCATGGCACCCATGAAAATGGTGAATAGTTGCATGACCGTCAAATCATACAACATTGCACTGTATGAATACGTACACAAATGCATGGATCTTGCCATACCCAATAGAACCAAGACGCTCTCCTCCATAAAAAGGAAGCCAGTCTGGTGGTCCCCTGCTATAAAAAAACTCTACAACAGAAGGAGGAAACTGATGCGGAATAAGGTAAAGTCTCAAGACTGGAAAAAATTCCCTTATCAGCCTCAGCAAAAAGTTGAGTCTCTCATCAAATCCTCTAAAGCTAGCCATGAAAACAGAATTGCAGCAGATAGTAAAGACAATCCCAAGGCTATAGTTATGTAAAACTCTCCACAGCAATACCCAGATTTGCTCTGAGATACTGCACAATCGTACCTAATATACCGAGACAACAGATATGGCCAATATACTGGCCAACAGATTCAGTGCCATGTTTACCCCTCCCTCCCAAAGGACCAAACACAATAACAGTTGATTGCTAGGCACCCAGTATTACTGCTGCAGAGGTTGAAACAGCACTGTCCAAGGCCAAGAATACAGCTTCTATGGGACCTCACAATATCCCTGGCTGTGTTCTATAAGAACTACAGAGTGAACTGGCACCTCACCTGTGTGCCCTGTTCAGTCACAGCCTCACCTCAGGCTTTGTCCCTACCAAATGGTGCACTGCTACAGTTATCCCTCTCCACAAAGGAGGAGTGACTACAGGCCCCGGGAACTATCTCCCCATTAGCCTGATGAGTCTGATATGCAAAGCTATGGAACACATCATCATGGGCCTAATAAACAATGATATAGGGAATCTTCAAACTCTGGATCCTACACAGTTTGGTTTTGTGACGGGTAGATCATGCCTGCTCAACTTAGTCGACTTCTTTGAGTCAGTCACCAGAGCTGTGGATGAAGGCAAGGTGGTTTATACAGCCTACCTTGATCTGGCCAAGACCTTTGATACCATTCCCTACTCAGGAATCATAGAAAAACTTACTAAGCTGGACATCAACCCCTGTATCACTAGATGGGTTGCAAACTGTCTCACAGATAGAACCCACAGTGTGAAAGTAGCTGACTCCAAGTCAGACTGCAGACCAGTCACGAGTGGAGTCCAACAGGGTTCGGTCCTGTGTCCTCTCCTGTTTGGTATCTACTAATCTGAAGTCCAGGCCAACACAAATGGACTCTGGCTGACAAAGTTCGCAGACGATTGCAAGTTGGGAGCTATTATTAACTCCCCAAGTGATGCTGACATCCTACAGAAAGGCCTTACTGAGACCAACAGCTGGTGTCAGAACCATGACCTTAAGCTCAGTGCCAAAAAATGTGTCATCATCCCCCTTGGGAAAAACCCAGCTCCTTTGAATTACCACATCGATGGTAGTGCATTCAAAATAGAAGGTATTATAAGAGATCTGGGAACACAGATTGACAGCAACCTCTCTTTAGACCACCACATTGCCACTGTGATCAGAAAGTCCTTCTATGTGGCACATCTCATTACTAAGGGTTTTGCATCCAGGAAGAAAGAGGTCATTGTCTCTCTTTACTCTTCCCTCATTAGACCAATCATTGAGTACAATGTCCCATTTGGCATGTACCTCACTAGACACCTGCAACAACTGGAGAGACTGCAAAAGTACCTCACAAAGAGGATCCTAGACCTTAAACACTTGTCCTATATGGACAGAGTCAAAAAACTCTGTCTCATATCGCCTACTTAGAGACAATCTCTGCTTGACTTACAAAACCATGTCTGACCCAGCTCAGTTAGAAATGCTACATCTAAAGAAATCCCAATCCCTATGCACCACAGGCTACAGAGACCTCAACCTCATTACCACAATCAACAGAACATGCTGGAGAGACAGGTTCATAACCCAGAGACCGCCCATGCTATGGAATAGACTTCCCATACATGTCAAGCAGAGCACCTCACTGGCCCTCTTCAATTCACCCCAGGGATCACTTCAGTGACTCTACTCGACAGAGGCACTGGGAACTAAGGTTGGGTGCCACGATGTCAGGGTAATCCTATGGGCTAGGCTTGTAAAGGCTCCAGGGCCATTAGCCTAGTACACACCTATGATCAAGACACCTCCACCTTTGCTCTCAATCTGTGCTATTGTTGGTATAACCATGTAGAAAGCTATGTAGCCTTGCACTACAGGAGTACTTTCTATGGTTTTAAACCAAATCTTGGTCATGGCACAGATCTCTAGGTTCTCCAGTGTGAGGAGAGCTTGAAGGGTGTGGAGTTTTTTGTTTAGGCCGCTATCATTGAGCAGTAACACCTTAAGGTTTCTTGGAGACTTTGGAGGTTGACATAATGGTTAAGATATTTGGCTTACAAACACAAGCTGCAGGTTTTGATTCTCACATGGGTTAATTGGTGAGACTTAAAATGGGCCACAAGGCAGTTAGCCTACTATTAATCTATGAACCTATGTTGGTAGTTTTGTCTTTTTTGTATTGCTTAAAAAAGGCTCTATGGGGCGGATAAAGTTTTATCCAATATCTGAAAGCCCGGAGAGACGGGTGCAGTCCATCTTTGGCAAAGCAATGTGTTCTGTTGACCATATCCTTCCATGATGACAGATATTGGATCCAGCTGGAGTGAAACCAGAAACTAAGCCAATTATTAAAATCAGTCATTTTATGTTCATACTTTGGCATCATCCTTGGTGAAGGTAGAATATTGGTCACTGCAAGGCTTGAACTTATCTGTGACACATGTTCCAAGAGACCCATTAAGTCTGTTTTCATATAGTCCAGTGAGTTATGTCTTAGGTCATTTACAATGACATGGACTATGACAGAGTCATATTGGTACCTGGTTAGCAAAACAATGAGGTAATTATGCTATGTTGAATTTTACATTTGGTAGGTGTTTTAAAAAAAAAACGTTTGCAATATTTTACAAAATATTTTCAACAGAAGAGTGTTTACAAATATGAAGATGCGTGCAGACACTTTTTTTTGGTTATTGTAAAGTGTAATACCCCCAAATGAAGTTCGCTCAGGTTTGGGCATTTCCACATTGATTGATAAATGATAAGGGTGTGGTGTCTTTAGAGGACAGACCGTTAATGATTGCTACATCTTTTTTTTGTCCTTCCGGTGCAATGTGTTCATCCAGTGCCGTATAAACACTGTATATTATATATAATATGAATTGCATACATTAGCCACTAATTTGTTATGGAAGTACTGTTATAGAAGTGACAGCTAGGAAATATAGCACATTAAACCAAACTATTAATGATGAATTGCCTACATAAGTTGTAGCTCATCCATCTTTTGTAACAGTCATAGGCTCATAGGTGTTTACTAGGCTAATGACCACAAGGGCCCTTATAAGCCTAGCCATGCATCCCAAATCTCTGGCAAGTTCTGGTGAAATGGATAATTATAAGCAGGAGCCTGGAAGATGAAACATTTACAAAGCAGCGACCTGGGAGATGAATCATTTACAGGCTGCCTGTTGCCATTAGAGACATAGGTCCCACACCAGGGATACATTTCCTATTCCCCATCCAACTGTCCAAGTTAAACTTGAATTGGATTAGGGGGGAGCTCTGGTTCCCATAAATGAGGAGCCTGTTCCAGAAAATGTGTAGTCTCTGGGATACATACCTATCTCTCCAGCAGGTCCTATTTATATCACAGGTAAGGTTTAAGTCTTTAGAGTGGGTAATTCTGGTGCTGTTTGCTTTGAAGCTATGCAGGAGGTCCAACAGAACGGGGTCTGACAAAGCCTTATATGCCAGGCATAGATCTTCCCTCAACAGCCTGTAGGAGACAGAATACAGGGTAGGGCCTTGCGGTGGTCTGCATAGGGCATGTTACGTATGCCCTGTATTCTTTTAGTGAGGAACCTCTGTGGATGTTCCAATTGTTTGATATGCCTAGTTAGGTACATACCAAAGGGGGAATTGTAGGCAATCATAGGTCTAATGAATGACAAATACAGTGGGACAATGACTTCCTGAGACCTAGATGCCATATCTTTGTTTATGAGTCACACATCATAGAATAATTTCCTCACTGCTGTAGACATATTATGGTCAAAGATTAGATTACTGTCTATGTGTGTCCCCAGCTGGGTCAAGTCTTAAGGGATGTGTTGTCAATGTGATAGTTACCAGGACTGGATGACTTCCTGAAGGATAGTATTATGCATTTCTTGGAATATAGTTTCAGTCCATGGCTCTGAAACCAGTTGCTTGTCAGTGTGTCTGTCTGGGTCAGCCCTTACTGGAGAACAATTTTGTCAGTGGGCCACCCAATGACAGCTCCTAATTTGCAATCATCTACAAATGTAGTCAGCCAGAGAACATTGACATTGGCCTTGACTTCAGAGAAGCAAGTGCCAAAAAGGAGCCTTCCCAGGACTGATCCTTGAGGGACTCCACTTGTTACTGGCCTCTTTGTAGAGGTGGACTTCCGAATTCTAACTCCTTAGTCCTGTCTGTCAGCCAGCTGGCTATCCATTGGGTGACATAACGATTTTGTACCTAGCCTCTTAAGTTTGTCAACAATGCCCAAGTGAGGTATTGTGTAAAATGACTTGGCCAGATCAAGGTAGGCAATGTGAACCATTTTGCCCTCATCCATTGCTTTGGTGACCTAAAGAAGTCCACCAGGTTTAGTAGGCATGACCTATCCTTGATAAAACCAAATTGGGTTGGATCCGGTATCTAAAGGTTTCCTATGTCATTACTGATCATTTTGATGTTAATTCTTTCCATGGCTTGCATATGAGACTAGTGAGAATTATGGGTCTGTAGTTTCTATGGTCTGTAGATGGCCCACCTTTGTGTGGAGGGATGAATGTTGCTGTCCTCCATTCATGAGGCATTAAGCCTGTCTGGAGGCTACAGTTAAATAGCAATTCCAGAGGGCTTGATAGGTCATGTTTCATGCTATTTAGAAGACATCCTGGGATATTGTCTTGGCTCATTGATGCAGTGTTCTTGGCCTTAGAGAGAGCAATAAGGACATATTCCATAGTGATAGCAAGGGAAGTTATATTTGATGGTATTTCCTGATGGAGGGTTGGGGCAGGGGGGATAAAGTTGGAGCTGAATTTGATGGCCCGTAGGTTTGCTATATCTTCTGGCTCAGTATAAGTGACTGCATTTACAATGTGCTCTGCACACAGTTGTGTATTACATTTGACGCTGTGGACACAGCTAAAGAACACCTTGTGATTGTCAACCTGGGAGGTCACACTTACCTCAAATTTGGCTTTGGAAGACTTTATTTGTCCTAACTTGTTTGTTTAGTTTGATGAGAGAGTACTTTTATCCTGTTGGGTGCTGCACCTCCTAATTTTTGTCATGATTTTCTTCTCCTGTTTTACAGCCAGTTAATGCTGTGATTTCACCAGGATGGCTTCTTTTTTGAGGTAGTTCTGTACTTCTTCCTGTTAGGTACAGCTGCCTCAATGCAGCTATTAACATGCTTGTATAGAGTTTCTGTAAACAGGTATGTAGGTAGCAGTACTCTTCAGGGTTTATGGGGGCTTGAAATGTTGCCAGGTTTTCTCTTAGTAGTACGAAGTTAACCTTAGAGTAGTTCCTGAATATTCCAGAGGTAGCTGAGGTTCCAGGTTTTTTTTTTACTTTAAAGGAGACCATTTTGTGGTCTGACCTTACCAGAGAAGACATTACAGCAGTCTGCCATATTAGTAAAGACCATATCCAGAATGGTTGCACTTCTGTTTGGCGTATTGACAGTCTGGTCCAGGGAGTTTGTGTTTACAAAATCCAGGAATCTCTGTGCCTGTGCATTTGATTCCCAGTTAGTGTGGTAATTCAAGTCACCTGTGAATATGGTATTGTGTTGGATGGTGAGTGCTTCCAATAAATTTAAATACATGGTATGGGTTTCCTGTGTCATATAGGGGGACCTATAGCTTGCAAGGAAGTGCTATTGGATTTTGCCTATGGTGATTTGAATGTAGAGACTCTCAAGTGCATTGTCCTGTTTGACCAGCCTTGAGGAATATTTATTTTTGATGTAAATCAAAACACTTCCACCTTTAGTCCCTGTCTGTGTTGTAGTTTGTCTACATGTGTGGCAGGCATTATAACCTTGTAATGTCAGTGTGCTTTCTGTAGCTTTAAACCATGTTTCAGTGACCGCTCAAATGTCAGCATTCTCTATGGTGAAGAGAGCTTCTAGGGAGTGGAGTTTTTTTTGTTTAGACTCCTAGTATTGAGCAGTAACATCGTTAGATTTTCTTGTTTTTGATTTGCTATGTTGGAAGTACTTTCAGTTTGGCATTGCCTAAAAAGGCAATATGGGACAGACAATGTTTTAGCTAATATTCAAAAGCCTAGAGAGGAGAGGTGCAGACCATCCCTGGCAAAACAGCATGGCCTGTTCATCTCCTTCCATGCTGATAAATATTGCACCCCCTTAGAATGACACCAGAAACAAAGACAATTATTAAAGTCAGTCATCTTTTGTTAATATTGTGGAATAATCCTTGGAGAAAGTAAAATGCTGATCAATGTTCGGCTCATACCAGCCTGGGACACATATTCTGAGAGCTCCATGAAGCCTGTCTTCATATAATCTAGGGAGGTATTTCTCAGGTCATTTACACTTACAAAAGTTGTAGTTTATTAGACATTTGGGCAGTTTTTCCATTCCTTTCAACTTTCTGGTTTAAACGCCTGCGTTTGCACAGGTTTGCACTTGTTTAAGCTCCGTGCAGTGGCGTTGAGTTGAGGTAAACTATTACTGGTGCCAGAAAGTCTATTCTTCAGTTTTTCCCTTAGATCTTGCTAGTTCTTTCTCTCTTGCACTTCAAATAGCCTAATGACTTTGCACTTAAACAAGTTTTTGTAGCTATTATTGTAGCACACCTAAGTGCCATCAGCACTAGTCGTTCTTCACGGAAATAGCTCTAGTACTTAGTAGTTATGACCACCCCTCCTGGCATGATTAAAGGGCAGTTCCCTGTGCTTTCTCCTACAAACCTGGTGCACTTGGGCATTCTGAGGCAGTGTAGCAACTGCCTCATGTCCACTCCTCTTACCTCCCAACACTCAGACGTGTGAGAGGTGCACTTATATCACAAAATTGGAAGCTTTGCACTCTCCAGCTAAGACCGGACTAGCTGGTCAAGAGGAGAAGGTCAACACCTGCACCACATTACATGGAACACATAGCTCTCCAGAACACCTACTACCACAGCTCTCACATAAAAGCACAAACCACACACCCACCTTCGCTGAGGCTATCAATAGAAATTTACCCAAACAGCAGAGACCTCCAAGACAGAAATGCACTTGACCACCACAACACAGCAAAAACCACAGGACACATAGCTCACCTCCACAGTGTGCCCCTCAACCTAAGTCCCTAAGGCTAAAAACCTTGTCTAATACTCAGTAGTGAGGCACACAGATGTCCCAGTCACTAGGTTGAATAAGGAGATGGTAACAGTCAGCTGTCTATCAGGTGGCAGAATCCGACACATAACACATGCACTCAGGTCACTCCACAACAAGCACAAGTATGACTCTGTCATTGTCCAGGTGGGTGTGAATGACCTGAGACCCACCTCCAGGACTACATGAAAAGAGACATGGTGGAGCTCTCAGATTATGTGGCCCAGGCAGGTATGACACTAGCCCTGAGCAGTATCCTACCATCACCCAGAATGATACCGCAGTACAGTACAAACAAAAAATGATTGACTTCAACAATTGACTACGTTTCTGTTGTCATTCTAAGGGGATCCAGTATTTGTCTGATTGGGATGACATGATTGACAGACTGCAATGCTTTGCCAGAGATGGCCTGCATCTGTTACCACTGAGTTTCTGGGTACTGGCTAAGGCTCTTGCCACGTCTATAATGCCTTTTTTAGGCAGTGTTCCAAAGACCAAACTACCACCATAACAGCTATAAATAAATGCAATCTGAGGGTCATGCTGCTGAATGCTAGAAGTCTAAATCTCAAGATGCACTCACTTGAAGCACTCTTCAAAATGGAGAACATCGTCATTTGTGCTGTAATGGAGACCAGATTTAAAGCGGCAGAAAGCACCCCTATGCTACCAGACTATAACTCATTCCACACCTTTCAGCCCTGAAACATGGACCGAAGCTCCAAAGGCAGTGGTGTCTCCATATTCATAATGGATATGCACACCTCCAGACTAGTAGCCCAGCATAGCACTTCTGAGATACTTCAGGTACAACTAACATTGGGTAAGACGGCGATCCAGGTCATAGCCTGCTATAGGGCCCCAACCATGTCCCTAGACTATCACTTCATGTTCCTAAGCACCCTGAAATCTATCAAGGTCCAACCTAATACTCTCTTACTAGGAGATTTCAACTACCTCTCCATCAACTGGGAAAACTACTCAAGCACCAATATACTGGCCCAATGCTACCTGGAATTCATGAATTCCAATTCCCTGGATCAGCTCATTCTGACCCCCACTAGAGGAAGCAAAATCCTTGGCCTGGTTATTACTAACATGGGTGACCATTGCTCTACACCAATAGTCAATCTCTCCCTGGTCAGATCCGACATAAACTAATCACCATGGAAATCCACATCTCACTCACACCTCCTGCAAAGGTAACCACATTGAAAAACTTCTCCAAAGCTGACTTTGGACTCCTAATCACAGAGGTGGCTAACTTCACAGCACCCATGCCAATAGAAAATAGCTGCATGACTGCTGAATCATACACCAGTGCACTGTATGAACATGTACATAAATGCATGGAACTAGCCATACTCAACAGAACCAAGACACTCTTCTCCAAAAAAGGAAGCAAATTTGGTGGTCCCCTGCCATTAATAAACTTTACCACAGAAGGAAGAAACTGTTGCAGAAAAAGGTGAAGTCTCAAAGACTGGAAAAACTCCCTTATTAGCCTCAACAAAAAGTTGAGATCCCTGATCAAATCCTCTAAAGCCAACTGTGAAGGCAGAATTGCGGCACACACTAAAAAACAATCGCAAAGCCTTCTATAGCTATATCAAGAACCTCCATGGCAATACCCAGATTTGCTCTGAGTTACTGCATAATGGTACCTCCTATACTGAGCCAACAGATATTGCCAACATACTCTCCGACAGATTCAGTGCCAACTTTACACCTCTCTCCCCCCTAAAGGACCAGTCACAACACTGGAAGAATGCCAGGCACCCAGCATTACTGTAGTGCACGTTAAAGCTGCATTGTCCAAGGCCAAGAATACAGCTTCCATGGGACCTGATAATATCCCTGGCTGTGTTCTACATGAACTACAAAGTTAACTGGCACCACATCTGTGTGCCCTGTTCAGTCACAGCCTCACCTCAGGCTTTTTCCCTAAAGAATGGCACACTGCTACAGTTATCCCTCTCCATAAAGCGGGAGCGACTACAGACCCTAGGGATTATCACCCCATTAGCCTGACGAGTCTGATATGTAAAGCTATGGAGCATATCATCATGAACCTGATTAACAAAGATATAGGAAATCTACACACTCTAGACCCCATGCAATTTGACTTTGTGAAAGGGAGATCATGCCTGCTCAACCTGGTTGACTTCTTTGAGTCAGTCACCAGGGCTGTGGATGAAGGTAAGGCAGTGAATACACCCTACCTTGATCTGACCAAGGCCTTTGATACCATTCCTCACTCAGGAATTATTGACAAACTCACCAAACTAGGCATCAACCCCTATATCTCTCAATGGGTTGCAAATTGGCTCACAGATAGAACACACAGTGTGAAAGTAGTGGACTCCAAGTTAGACTGACAGCCAGTCATGAGTGGAGTCCACAGGGATCGGTTCTGGGTCCTCTCCTGTTCGGCATCTACTTCTTAGAAGTCCAGGCCAACACAATGGGAATCTGGCTGACTGCAAATTGGGAGTCATTATTAACTCCCCAAGTGATGCAGACATCCTATAGAAAGGCCTCACTGAGACCAATGACTGGTGTCAAAACCATGGCCTTAAGTGTAATGCCAAAAAATGCATCATCATCCCCTTTGGTAAAAACTCAGTTCCCACTAATTACCACATCAATGGGAGCCCACTGAGCACTGAAGGCGTTATAAGAGATCTGGGGATGCAGGTTGACAGCAACCTCTCCTTCGACCACCACATGGCCTCTGTGATCAGAAAGTCCTTCTATGGAGCACATCTCATTACCAAGAGTTTTGCATCCAAGAAGAAAGAGGTCATTGTCTCTCTCTACTCTTCCCTCATTAGACCAATCGAGTATAATGCCCCATTTGGCATGTACCTCACTAGACACCTGCAAAAGTTGGAGAGGCCACAGAAGTACCTCACAAAGAGGATCCTAGGCATTAAACACATGTCCTACATGAACAGACTCAAAAGACTAGAGCTATTCTGTGTCTCGTATCACCTACTTAGAGGCCATCTCTGCTTGACTTACAAAGCCATGTCTGACCCAGCTCTGCTAGAAATGCTACATCTAAAGAAATCCCAATCCCTGCGCACCACACACTCCAGAAACCTCAACCTCATTACCAGAATCAACAGAACATGCTGAAGGGACAGGTTCCTCACCCAGAGACTGCCCATGCTCTGGAATAGACATCCCATACATGTCAAGCAGAGCACCTCGCTGTCCCTCTTTAAGAGAAATCTTGATTAGTGGATGGGTAATAGAAAGTTCACCCCGGGATCACTCCAGTGGCTCTGCTTGATAGAGGCATTGGGAATTAACGTCAGTGGGCATGATACCAGGGCACTACTATGGGATAGGCTTGTAAAGGCTCCAGGGCCATTAGCCTAGTACACACCTATGAACCTATGAACCTATGGACTATGACTGAGTCACCACTGGTACTTGTGGTCCAATGACATGAGTGCATGCGTAATGTGCTGAATCCTGGCCCCTGATAAGCAACTGACATTGAGTTTTCCTTACTCAGCCTGGCTGGAGGGATATCAGTTTGTCTCACAATGGAGTCTCCAGTGACCAGAATGTTGGATTGTGTGGTGGCTTGCCTTAAGGGCTTAGAAGTAGAGGGTATATGAGAGCTTTGCCTCCAGTGACATTGTGTAAATGCATCTCTCAGATACCATTTCAGTTTGTTTGAGAATTAACTAGTTGTTAGTAACCATGAATCAATTTTTACATTGCCTCAGGATGCCTGTATCCACCAAGTAACATAGATAGTGGGAAAGTTCATGTCCATGGCAACAGGTCCTTTTTATTGATTAGAAAGTTGGAATGAGAATGTAAAGTAATACTAGGAGTATACAGTTTGCAATTCTAGGGGCAGTACTTGTCACTGCAAACTAGTTGTCCTGTGTGCAATTAGGCAATGGTGAAATTTCAATGGTGCTTTTACAGGAAAAATGTTAACTCAGGGTGTCTGTATCTATACAGGGCACTGCCAAATACTTGAGGGGAAATTGATAAGTAGACCCTGATGACTTAGGAATGAAGTATTTAGGCAGATATTCTGAAATTAGAAGTAAATCAGGCAGCACTTACTGAAAAGAAAGAATTAGTTTGACAAGAATGATGAAAAAGGTGCAGTCACCTGAATGGCTACTGCCTGGTTCCCACTAGTGTTAGTCTTATCACAGCTTCACTCTGCTGAGATACAATGCTCTTTTGCATCTTCTCTCACCAGAAGCAAGACAGCAGCACCAATCCCAAGATGAGAAGCAGGCCACAGCCTGTTTGGTGATCCACAATCTTGTCCCAGATGATGCAAGGGTCTGTAGGCTTGTTGTAGCCTTTTCCTGAAAGATGCATTGAATAGCAACTAGACCAGTCAGGAAGGTCAAGCACAGACACTCACTGCCCAACCAGAAAGAGTCATGAATCAATGTACTCTGTTCCTCCTCTCATCAGAAGCAAAAATATAAGCACAGATTCCAAGCTGGCACTTATGAAGCAATTGTTAGCCTTTCTGGTGATCTGCAGTCTCCTTGAAATAATGTCCCTATGTTCTTTCTGTCACCAGGATCAAAACAAAAGCACTAATACCAAAATGACTACTGGCAGGAAGAATGTGGGCTCTCCAATAATTGCTGGTCTTGGAGTAGATATTGCAGATTGTAAAGGTAAGATGGTTAATATCTGAAGAGCTGCAGTGTGCCCTGAATAGTTAGATATGAAAGAGGGGGTAACTTAAGCTTTAGCTATCTAAGTGGAGAGACACTAATTTTTAAAAGAGCAAGATAGATCAGAAGAGGGTGGGCCCTTTGTATTCTGGTTCTGTGAAATACAATGGGATGGTCAATAAATTTAAATAGTTGAAGGGGAGTGATTTCACAAAATGATAATTTTTGTACTTTCACACAATTGTCAATGAAAAATGAGAGGAAATGAGATATTTGGTGAAATTAACTTAAGGGACAGGCAACTAGAAAAACAACTGAGTTTAAAAACACAACAGCACCAGGGTGGGAGAGTGGGGAAAAAATTTCTGTGTGACTCACAAAAAATTGCTGTGGTCTGTTTCCTAGTTTAAATATGCAACCAAATGCAGAATACAAAACACTGTATAAAGAAAACAAATCACAATATACAAAATAGAAGAAGGCAATGAAGCAATGCAAAATACAAGAAAGCCAAAGCACACCAACCTTTCCCTCACAGCAAGTTGTGGCAGAGTCTTGGTGAGCTTTACCACTAAAGCCTTGAAATTATTTATTTTACCCCTTAAATAGAATGTTTAGTTCCTAGCTCCACCCTCAGTTTGCTGGTAATTAACCTTAATTGGCCTGTCCTAATTTATGTGTGACTCACAAGAGACACAGCTCTGGTTTCTTTCCTAATTTAAATTTGCAATCAAAAGCAGAATACATATAAACACAGTGTAAAGAAAATAAATCACAATATACAAAAAAAGAAGGCAATAAAGCAATACAAAATACAAGAAAGCAAAAATAAACTAACCTTTCCCTCATAGCAAGTTGTGGCAGAGTGTGGGTGAGCTTTTCCAGTAAAGCCTTGAAATGTTTTAATTTACCAATGAAAGAGAAGGTTTAGTTCCTAGTTCCATCCTCAATATACAGGTAATTAACCTTAACCGACCAGTTCTGATTTTCTGTATGACTCACAAGAGACCCAGCTGTGGTCTCTTTCCTAGTTTAAATATGCAGTCAAAAGCAGAATACAAGTAAAACACTGTGTAAAGAAAATACATCACAATATACAAAATATAATTAGGCAATAAAGCAATATAAAATACAAGAAAGCAAAAACAAACAAACCTTTCCCTCACAGCAAGTTGTGACAGAGTCTGGGGTGAGCTTTTTCAGTAAAGTCAGTAAAGCCAAGTGTAGGTTAAAGTATTCATATTTTTGGTAAAATTCCTCATGACAGAATCTGATAGCTATCAGACACCCTCTGAAAGTAAACAAAAAGTAGTATTTGTAGTCAAAAAAGCCCCATTTTGTACTCATAGCATCATACTGTTGCCTCAACACACATCATATCTTCAAACTTCAATTCATCATATGTTGCTCATCTTATCCTTAATACATGCATGCATTATTTCAGCTGATCTCACATCTACACACACACACACACACACACACACACACACACACACACACACACACACACACACACACACACACACACACGAGTTTTCAGCAGTGTATGGTTATCTCTGTGCAAAATCAACTTCAATCAAGTTTAGAGTTATACAGATATTCTTGACTCATTTAGTTATAGCATTTGTGATATAGATCAAGAAAAAGTGTTATCAAGTGCAAAGAATGCACCTGGCTACACCACTTAATACACAACAATTATATTAAGATAGATGCATCTTTATTTGGTGCTGTAAGAAAATTATTCTACTTTTGGTTATACAGCACACATTTACTATTTAAGTAACAGGTGTTATGGGCATGTTTCATTGACGTTGCCAGAGCCCATGTAGGCAGTGTATGATTGCCTGTGGGTGGGTTTGTTACTGCGTATCTTGTGGTATTACACTACATAATAAACCTTTTTTTTGCTGAAAATTTGAGTTAGTACAAAAATGTTGCACATGCTCTTTAAAATTAAAGAATAGAACTGGAGCAGCACTGCTCCAAAGATTCATTCAAATCAGTTCCAAGATGTTTTCATTTAACTTTAGTTTAATCCCTTTAAAATAGCATTAGCTTGATAAGAATATAGAGAATGATCTGAAACATTGACTAATAATTAACCCTGTATAATGAAGGGTCAGTGTTCCACAAAGGAATTTAATATATAGTGTCATAGCTCCCTGAGAAGACTGTTGCCTATGCAGCACTGTTCATGAAACCCTGTACACGCACATTAATGGCTGCATAAAGACAGCTGTACCTACTCAGAATAAGCAAAGCACAGGACCAACTCAAGACACAAGCCATCTTGTTGAAATCCCAACATCAATAGGTTGTATAACAAATGGAAGACACTCATGGCAAGAGTTAGGAAATGCAATGTCTGGCAAGATAAAAACTCCATCAGTCCAAATAAGCAACTCAGTGAGCTAATCAAATCTATCAAGTCAAATTTGAGACAAAAATAGTCTCCCAAGCAATGGACAATTACAAGGCATTCTTCAGCTATGTCAGATATGTCTGCAAATTCAAAGGTAATATGCATCAATGTTTCAAACTAATTGTAAATGGAGCCAGCTATACTGAGCCAGAAGATATAGCAAATCTATTGGTCAACAAATTTAGCTCCAGTTTCATAGTTTCATAGTTTCATAGTAGTGTACTAGGCTATCTGCCCGGGGGCATTTATAAGCCTAGCCAACAGTGATGTGGCTTTACGCCACCCCATACTATATAGTTGCGCCTCTCTAGTAGTGACACATGTGGGACCCCATTATTTAGTAAACTATACCTTTGTCTAGTAGTGACACTGAGGTCACTCCCGGGGTAAACTTGCGATCTCCCATCCATGCATCGAGATTTTTCTTGAACAGTGCCAATGAAGGGCTCTGTCTCACATGAACTGGGATTTTGTTCCAGAGTATGGGTAACCTCTGTGTTATGAATCTATCCCTCCAGCATGTCCTATTCATATTTGTGCAGAGGTTGAAATCTTTAGCTCGTGTGGTTCTGGTGGATTTGGATTTTTGAGATGGAGCATGTCCATCAATTCCTGGTTGGACATGGCCCTGTATGTTAGGCACAAATCACCTCTGAGCAGGCGGTATGCTACTGAATAGAGCTGGAGTTTCTTTAATCTAGCTGGATAAGGCACATGTTTGAGACCTATGATCCTCTTTGTGAGGTACTTCTGGGGTCTTTCCAGTTGTTGCATGTGCCGGGTGAGATACATCCCAAATGGAGCATTATATTCAATCATGGGCCTGACAAGGGAGGAATATAGAGGTACAATGACCTCCTTTGATCTGGATGAGAATCCCTTCATGATGAGATGGGCAAGGTAGAATGTCTTTCTGACCACTTTGGCAACATGGTTGTCAAAGGAGAGGTCACTATCGACTTGAGTCCCCAGGTCTCTGATTACTTCTTCCGTATTCAGTGGGTTATTGTCTACGTGATAATTTGTGGGTACTTTGTTTTTCCCAAAGGGATGACTATGCATTTTTGGCGTTAAGTTTGAGGCCATGATTCCGGCACCAGTTGTCCGTTTCAGTGAGACCTTTCTGTAGGATGTGTGTGTCGGCAGGTGAATCAACTATGGCACCCAGTTTGCAGTCATCTGCAAACTTTGTCAGCCATAATCCTTCCATATTTGCTTTCACATCTGAGAAGTAAATGCCGAATAGGAGTGGACCCAAGACTGAGCCCTGTGGGACACCACTTGTGACTGGTTTTGAGTCTGACATGGCTCCAGCAATTTTAACCTTATGGGTTCTGTTTTTAGCCAGTTTGCTACCCATCTTGTGACATATGGATTTACATTTAGGCTGCTGAGCTTGTCAATGATGCCAGAGTGTGGTATCGTGTCAAAGGCCTTAGCCAAGTCCAAATAGGCAGTGTGGACAGCCTTGCCCTCATCGATGGCACTAGTGACTGTCTCAAAGAAGTCAACCAGGTTTAAGAGGCAGGATCTGCCTTTTACAAAACCGAACTGTGTGGGATCAAGGGTCTGCAGATCCCCAATGTCGCCATTTATGAGTTCCATGATGATTCTTTCCATAGCCTTACAGATCAGGCTGGTCAAACTTATGGGGCGGTAGTTACCTGGGTCAGTAGAATTTCCCCCTTTGTGGAGTGGGACCACTGTTGCTGTGTGCCAGTGTTCAGGTACATATCCTGTAGTGAGGCTAAGATTGAATAGAGTTCTTAGGGGCGGGTTTAGTTCATCTTGGAGTTCACGTAACACGCAACCGGGATACCATCGGGTCCCATAGATGCTGTGTTTTGCCTTGTTCAGTGGTGATTTCACCTGTGTGTCTGTGATGACAGGTAGGTTACATTCAGCAGGGATAATGACTTCATCTTTAGGGGTGAGGGAGGGGAGAAATTTGCACTGAACCTATCTGCCAGAATGTTGGCAATGTCAGTAGGGTCAGTGAATTTTTTGTCATTGTGTACTAGCTCAGAGCATATCTGAGAATTTCCTCCCAAGGTTCTGACATAATTGAAGAAGGCTTTGTGATTGTCTTTGGTATCCTTGGCAATCTTTTTCTCAAAGTTTGCTTTAGATGTTTTTATGAGAGAACGTAGTTTTTTACTTGTGCTGATCAGGGAAGCCTTTCCCTTGTGGGATTTGGCTTTGTCCTGCAGTAGCTTCCTTCTTTTGTTGTACAGTTTGTTTATAGCCGGGGTCCACCAAACCGGGCATTTTCCCTTGGTGGAGAGGGTCTTGGTTTTAGTTGGGATTGCTTGATCCATGCATTCTTGGAGATGTCCGTAGAAGGCTTTTGTGAAGGATTCAGCATTTTGGGATGTGATTTCCATTAACCCAGTAGGC
The DNA here is from genome assembly GCF_019279795.1 of Protopterus annectens. NCBI lineage: Eukaryota > Metazoa > Chordata > Ceratodontiformes > Protopteridae > Protopterus > Protopterus annectens. The sequence goes on from NC_056729.1 coordinate 1,252,612,929, forward strand.
TTAAAGGATATCATTTCTGACTTGAGGAGCACAAAGTTTTACTTCCCTCTCCTGACCAGACATCCCCCCCATGAAATACCCCCGACTATCATTAGGGAACAGGTCCTCAGTGCACTCTCCAAGGCCAGAAACACTGCATTGATGGGCCCTGATGATATCCCAGGGTGCCTCTTTAACATCATGAAACAATGATCTGTCAGGACCACTAGTGTCTTTAACAGTAGCCTCCAGACAGGCTTCATGCCAAGTTAATATGGAACTGCAACTGTTAATCCTCTGCCCAAAGGAGGCCATCTATGGACCCAAGTAACTACAGACTATATGTCTGACTAGTCTCATATGCAAAGACATGGAATGGCATAGGAAACCTTCAGACACTGGAACCAACCCAGGCATGATCTGTCCTTTCGTCAAGGGCAGGTCATGCCTACTTAAACTGGTGGACTTATTCGAGAAAGTCACCAGAGCATCTGATAATATGCTTATCATTTCAATGTGAGAGTCACCTAAGCTCCCCTGACTAGCAGTTACATTTGTTTCTATACTTATATTTCTTGAAAAAAAAAAAATACTCAAGCGTGGAAGATTGTGGAGTAAACACTCTTGTTACCCACACGTTGTCTAAACATATACAACTAGTTTTTCACTAGAGAAGGAGTTTTGCTGTATAAGCCCTAGCTTGTGGAAGAAAAAAAGAAGGAAGTAGACAAAATTGTGGCATATTGTATTACAGAGGTTCTAACAGATTTGTATAATAGAATTTATATGAGAGTTTTAAAAAATACTAAAAAGTGTTTAAATAATGGTGTAGTGCAGACCACATAGCATTCCTGCAAAAGCATTGAAATACCATGAATCATAAGACTGATCCCAATGATTGTCACTCCACAATTAAGTACAATTGCCTAATGTTCAGGATAACCCAAGGAGAGCATTGCTATATGAGCACACAGTCATATTCAGGGTAATAATGAAAATTAAGAACCAATAAGTCAACAAAAACGCACTTTCCTGATCCAAGATTATAATATTATTCCATTGCATCAATTAACCTGTTTTTATTGGGACACCGTGGTTATTTCTTTTGGGATCTTGGATAGTAATGAAAATTGCAGGATTATATAGCAAGTACCTGTATTAATTTATTTAACATTTGTTAGCCAGATAAATGGATTGGTCTGAGAACCTGTTTTAGCCATGACCCAAGCTTAATAAGTAAATACAAAGAGTATACAACTGTATATACATATAATACAAATCAGAATAAAGAAAAATTACACCAGAAATGTTTCATACTGTCCTGCCTAAGGAAAGGTATAAAAATTCACAATGTACAAAACATTAGTACAGGCACACATATGTATCAAATGTGATATGTGCAAAGATGTGTCACATTTGAATATTGTACCTCAACATAAGTGTCTAGGAGGTCTAAGTGAAAAACAGACTCACTTGGCTGCATATGAAGAAAAGTTGGAAAGTATAGATTTTGTGTCGGCTTAGTGATGTGAGGAGATGTACCCTGTATCTGGGAAACAGTTATATTTGCTTCCATTGACTAGATAAGCATGAAGAGACTTTTTAGAGTGTTTAAGATTGTCTATTTGTCTAGTAGTTTGAGGAATGGAGTTCCAGCCTGATGGGGCAATAAAAGGGAAGGATCGCTTGCAAGTAACAAGAGTATAGGAAAGACTTTGCAATTACAAGTAGTCTGAGCTTTGGAGGTTGACAGAAGTGACTTTGATTTTGTTAAGCAGTGGAGGACAGTATTGTTAATTTTTAAGTTGTGTGTGTTATGGGAAGAGTAGTTCTAGCAGCAATAGGTAATCAATTGCTTTTTCTTAATGTAGCATAGTAGTGTTTGCTTATGCTAGAAAGATGAATAAATCTAAGTATTTTGTTTTCTGTAGCATTGAGATGAGTGGTATTTTGTATGGAAATAAGGGCAATAATTGGCATATCATTTTCAAATGTGAAAAACTAACCGTCAGACTGTAAGCTGAAGATCTGCTCATCAAATACTTTCTACCAGCTAATAAAACACTGCATTATGAGTAAATAGAGGACTGTGTTAACAATAAGCAAAGATAAAGCAATGTAATTAACAAAGTACAGATTAAAAGTATACAAAATAAACATAACAGTGGCAAAATACTGATCTGCCAAGAGAGGAAGAAAGAAAGTTAAAAGTGCAAAAACAGTTAAGTCTGCAGAAATTGTATTTAAAAAAAATAAACAAAAATAAACAGTAGCAGAGGGGAGGTAGAATGGGGTGATGAGATTGTCATCTTGTTGGGGAGACTGTTTCTTTATCAAGCACAAGAATCACAGTCATTGCACTAAGGAGCTGGTACCTGGTGGGAACATAGGTAGCAATTCTTTTATTATTTTACATTCCTTTTATTTTGAGTGCCTGTCAAACATCAGCCATCTCATAACATGACCAGTCTTTTCATTCTTCATTGAGTGAGAGTGTGTCACCACTGCCCGTCATCCAGGCAGTCATCAAGGTTTTCTACTTAAACTTGGCTCCATTGTCCCAAAAGCAGCCTGGCAGTCATGCCTGTCTTGCCACACACCCAGCTACAGCACTTAGTGGCAATGATTGGTGGGAACATCCCAGCTACAGAGCATAGCAGTTCTTGATGGGCCAATCCCACCTATAAACCATAACAGTGTTTGGAGGGGTGATCCCATCTATAGTATGTACTATTGCTTGGCAGGGAGATTCCCACCTACAGCATACAGCACTGTTTGTTGGGTACTCCCAGCTGCAGCATGTAGCTGCGTGGTGGCTGATACTGGCTGTATCGTATAGCAGTTCTTGGTGGCTGAACACCTCTGTAGCATCTGGCACTGCTTGTAGGTGATCCAACTAAAGTGTTTAGCACTGCCTGGGGACTAATCCCATCTACAATGTATGGCACTGCCTACTGAGAGGCTCCCTCCTACAGCATGTCGTGTACATCCACACCTCCTGATGCCACCTGCTGTGTCTCTGAGCCTCCTCTGGTGGTCAAGAATACCTCCATCAAGAATGGGTGAGCTGATGATGGTTACTTACTCCCACTCACTTACTCCTAACCTCCTTGATTAGCTACTCCAAGTGTTACTTATTAGTCTTAGGATGCCTGGGTCACATTCAATGCTTTGTCACTCTGCACTACTGAACTGGATGGAGAAAACAATTATTAATTATGCTGCAGCCAAGGAATAAATATTATTGCAGTCCCTCTCCTCACACATACTTCACCAGAACAGACTATTAAAAAATATCAGCTAATAAGGCATTGCACCGTTGAAGTAAGGGCGTAAAACTGTCAACACATCAGAGACCAACACTCGGTTATCTACCAGATGATAGTATTATTTCCTTGTTAACCTTCAATATAAGATTTAAGCTCTTATGCTTAAAACTAAAGCAATGTTTCAACTTGACCACAGCTCTTTAAGTATATATTTAGTTTATTTTTTTATCCTTTGTAGGTAATAGCCTCTCTTCTGGGAGACTCTTCTGGGGAGACCTGAGGTGGTATTCATATAACTAGATGAAATTTGACAAGGACATAGGGGAAATTTCCCTAGTCTTTCCAACAAGTGTTGTGGGATATTTTACATTCAACTGAGCTACCACCAACTCAAGCAGATGAGACCTCAATTTGATATCTCATCTGAAGGATGCCAAACTTAGGAGTGCAGCATCAACCAGTGCTCCACTGCAGTGTCAGGGGTTTGAAAACTAATTTAATTATATTGAGTAGGAATGGAACCCCTAGCCTTTTTTAACACTGTGAAGGCTGCCAGCCTAGCCAAATAGGATTTTATACATCATTCTATCATTTGTAAATATGAATGTTGAACTACACATTTGTTTTCTTAAATGAAAGAATATGCTGTGAAATGTGAACTTAAAACAATGTAACAACATTGCCATCTGCTGTAAAGAAAGCTAAGACAAGCATTTCTTGTTTGCCCTTTGAAGTTCAAATTATTTCATTACTGTCTTTGATGTTTACAATCCGGCTCCGGACGGGCTAGATGAAGGCATCCTGTCTATTGTTTTAACTTAAGGAATAATTACTAGAGTTTACATATGGAATGTCTTTTATTGATGTAGTTTCCTGCAGCTGCAAGATAACAAAATAATGCAGTTTCTGTTGGCCTGGGAACACCAGGAAAGTGAAAAGAATGATGTACAGGTTTATCAGAACTGCAATTTCAATTTAAACAGAGAGAATCAGAAGGCATTAAGCATTTTTGTCTTGATCATCCAACTCACAGTACTGTCTTGCTCATATGTAAGTTATCTTAGACTTGTGTTTTCTTTTAGAGATAGCTAGAAACTAGAAAGATTAGACTAAGTGTTTTTCTGTGATGTCAGAACTGTACTACTGATTTATTTTAAGTATTTCTGTGTGATCTCTGAACTCTTGACTAGCACTGACTTTGTAGTAGAAAGTATTGTCTTGTGGTTTTAATTAGTTATTATTAAATATTTTAAAACCTTTTAACTGTGGCTGGTTTGTGTAGAGATAATTTAAGCAATAGAGTACATTGCATATTTATAGAATTTACTGTCCAAGTCACTCCAAACAAGCTTTCACTGTTTAGTCACACTTACAATTGGATAATAATATTGCACAGTAATAACTGGGCACCCTTTTAAGGGCCTTTGAGTAGCTGATAATTATTAGTGGGTGGTGACAGTTGGTACTACCATATAGTCTGGGAAAAAGGGGCACAGCTGGAGAACCTGTGTCAGCCTTCCACAGGAGTGTCTGTGTGGTTGTATAAACTCTTCTCCAAGTGTGTGTTTGTGTATCAGCTACTTGGGCAGGGACACGAAGCACTGATTGGACAGAGAGGTTGCTAGAGGTTTTAGCTTGCCCACTAGGCTGAGATCTGGACCCTATAGCTGTGCCAGTGGGGAGTCTTATTGGGGACCTGGAGAGCAAGAGAGCGACCAGCCCTGGACTGACTGTGATCTCTGTGTGCTCTTAAGGGAAATTGTACTTTACTGTGTGTATTTGTTTTCCTTTCCTCATATATGAGATGCCTTCTATGGTGTTATTGATGAGGATTGAGGCTCCTTGACTGCTGGGCCATTCTCCCAGCCAGAGAACTCAAGCTAGTTTTTCAAGTGACCCTTGAGAAACGCCACTTGAGAGGGTTAGGTCTATCTGAGTGTACCACACCCCATTCCTTGTCTTGAGAGCCCATCTGCATTGGCATTGCTACTCCCACTATGGTGCTGCACTGACATATATGCTTGCAACCCCAGGATCCATCTTAGCAACTTGGCGTTTTGCTGGCTGGCTCTGTGTAACCATGTTAGGGGGTTGTGATCTGTCATAACAGTGAATTTCCTTCCATATAGATAAGGTTGAAGTTATTGCAGTGCCCACACTATGGCTAGACATTCCTTTTCTACAGCTGCATAGCATTCCTCCATGGATTAGAGCTTATGACTGATATAAACTACTGGGTGCTCTTCCCCCTCTGAAGAAATCTGGCTAAGTACAGCCCCCACTCCATGGTTTGAAGCATCTACCTACACAACAAATTATATGCTGTAATCTGGACTGGCTAACACAGGGGGTCTTCCCAAAGTTTTTTTAAGCTTCTGGAATGCCTGCTCACATGCTGGGGCCCACACTACCATATCTGGCCTGTTCATCCTTGTCAGGAATGTGAGGGGAGCAGCTATGGTACTATAACTGGGATGAACTTTCTGTAGTACCCTGCTGTCCCTAAAAATGCCCTCATCTGGTTTTTGGTAAAAGGTGCAGGCCATGCCTAATGGCTTCCACTTTGGCAGGTTCTGGCCTTATCTTACCACTCCCCACTCTATGTCCTAGACAGAAGACGTCCACCATACCCACTTGAAATTTGCTCGCTTAGTGGTCAACTCTGCCCTCTGTAGTCTGCCCAGCACCTCCCTGACATGCTAAAGGTGCTATGGCCAGGAATGGCTGTAGATGGCAATATCATCTAGGTAAGCAAGGGCAGACCCTCCTGCTCCTGCTAGGATATGATCTACTAGCCTCTGGAAAGTCGCTAGGGAATTCTTCATCCCAAAGCGCATCTCTGTGAACTCATACAAGCCAAAAGGAGTCACAAAGGCTCACTTCTCTCTAGCACTAGGAGTCAAGGGCACCTGCCAGTAATCCTTGGTAAGATCAATGGTTGTAAGATACTAGATACTTAGCCCCACCCAGCTGCTCTAGGGCCTCATCTGTGCTAGGCATGGGGTAAGCATCCGACTCTGTGTGACTATTTAATTTCCTGTTGTCCACACAGAACCTGGTGCTGCCATCCTTCTTTGGCAACAGCACCACTGGGGAGGCCTAGGAACTGTTGGACTCTTGAATCACTCCTAGTTCCAACATCTCCTGTACTTCCTCCTCCCTCAGAGTCTGTTTGACTCTCTCAGGCACTCTATAAGGGGCCTGCCTAATACGACTTTGGGATCCTGTATCCACCTGGTGCTGCACTAGGTGGGTACACCCTGGTTTCCCAGTGAACATGTCCCCAAATTCCTGCAACACTGCTCAGATTTCTCAAACCTGGGTAGGAGATAGCTGCTGGGACATTGCTACCCTTCCACTAAGGTGTCAGCCCAAGCCTCACTGAGGAGATCAGTCCCCAGATCTCTCTCAGACTCCACCTGCAATCCACTGCAAGTGCTCAGCACAAGGGCCTCCCTATCATGGTAAGGTTTCATCATGATAACATGGTACAATTTGTGCCCCTGCCATCTGCCTAGCAGTTCCACCATGTAGTTAACATCACTTACCTTTCTTACCACCTTGTAGGGTCTCTCCCAAGCTACTTGCAGCTTGTTGTGTCTGACAAGAATGAGAACCATTATCTGCTGCCCCACAGCATACTCTCTAGCTCGAGCATTCTTGTCACACCACACCTTTTTCTGTTGTTGGACTTCTGCCAGGTTCTCCTGGGCCAAGCCCATGAGTTCCCTGAGCCTAGTCCTGAGGTTTAGGACGTATGCCACAACAGACTCCTTGTGAGACTCACACTCACCTTCCCACTCATCTCGAATTAAATCTAGAGGTCCCCTCCCCCTATGCCCATACAGCAACTCAAAGGGTGAAAAAACTGTGGATTCCTGTGGAACTTCTCTGTAAGCAAACAACAGATGGGGCATATATTTGTCCCACTCTCTTTTAAACTGATCTGCAAATGCCCGTAGCATGGACTTGATTGTAGAGTTTAACCTCTCAACAAGATCATTAGTCTGGGGATGGTAGGGGTGGTCTTCATGTGCTTCACCCCACAGGACTTCCACAGACAAGCCAGCAGGTCTGACATGAAATTAGCACCTTTGTCAGTCAGTATTTCTTTTGGGAAACCTACCCTGATGAAAATCTCTAACAAAGCATTTGCTACCTTCTCTGCCTCAATGGAGGACAAAGCCACTGCCTCAGGGTATTGTGTAGCATAATCCACTACCACTAGGATATACTGTGGAATTTGGGGTACTCAGAGGACCCACAATATCCACAGCTACCATTTGAAATGGCTCTTCAATCACAGGCAAGGCATTAAAAGAGCTCTCATCTTGTCTCCTGCCTTCCGTACTTTTTGGCACTGCTCACAGGTCCTGCAGTACCCTGTTACATCTCTGTAAATTCCAGGCCAATAGAAGTTCTGCATAATATGTCTCCTTGTATGTTTTATGCCCATATGACCTGCAAAGGGAATATCATGGGCTATGGCTAGAAGCGCCAGACGGTAGGCTCTAGGCACTACCAACTGCTGTACTCTTTCACCTTCTAGCCCTCCCTCAGAGGTCCACTCTCTGTATAGTAACCCTTTGTCCCAGTATACAGATTCCCCTTTCCTTGAGAATCATGTGCCTCCCTAGCTACCTGCCTCAGACCTTGCAATGTAGGGTCTGAGAGATGAGCCTGTCTCAACTATCTCCCTGTAACCCTTCCCAGCTTCCCTCCCACAGGAAGTCTGGCATCCTCTGACAGTGGTGCCTCACTGTCAGCCTGGGTACTACTACTACTCACCTCTACCTTTGCAGTCCCTCTGTCCAAGGGAACATTAGTACCCAAAAGCAGCTGTGGCTCACCTTCAGTTTCACTGTTACAGAGTAGCTCCCTCCCTAAAGTAACCTCCTCACCAGTCCTGGCTGCAAGTATGTAGTCTGTCTGGGTCTCACTCAGGCTACCAGACCCACATGCTTGTCTCCTAGCCTGGCTGTGTGTAACTGCATAAGTACATGGTACTGCCTCATCCAAATCCTTCCCTCTCAGGACATCTGCAGGATGGTAGTTTAGTACCCCTGTTGTCTCAAGACAACCTACTATTGTCATTTTGCCTTTCCCACTTATTGGATCTCTAACCTTTTGTTCCCCACCTTGCCTCTGTGGACATCTGAATGCCACATGGCCCCACTGGTTGCATTCAAAACATTTAACCCTAGCTCCTGGACATATACCTGGACTAGTGGCTTCCCCTGCTACTGGCAGATTCTGTTGTGGCAGTCTGTGCTGCCCACCATGGGTTCCTTTAGACCCATGAGCAGTACTGGGAGTCCCCTTCATGTGCAGGGCTGCCCTGCTTGCCAAGTATAGGTCTCCTGTCTTCCCCAACTCATCTGAAGTAGCACATTGTCTATAAGCTAACCAGATCCTCATGTCCTCAGGCAAAGTGCTAAGGGCTTGTTCCCTCACCAAAAGGTCTGACAGCCCTTCAAAAGTGGTGACCTGACATCCACACACCCACCTATGGAAATAAGTGCTCAGTTCAGCAACATATTCACACACACTTTCATCTGCCTTGCACCTATGGTCAAGAAACGTTTCCTATATGTTTCAGGTGTTAGCTTAAACAATTCTAACAGACAATTTTATACAACATTATAATCAAAACATGCAACATCAGACATTTTAGATAAAACAGTTACAGCTTTACCATGGAGTAAGGGGGTCAGGAACTGTACCCAGAGCCCTTGGTCAACGTCATACTGTTTACATACCCTCTCAAACATATGAATGAAACTATCAAAATTATCCCCCTCTTTAAACTGTAGAAGAAATTTACTGACCTGTTGTGCTTCTGGGGTCCATTTCTCCCTTCCCCATTACCTCCATGACTCTGGCGAAGAGTCAGCATCTCATTCTCAATCTGCTTTTCTTTTCTTTTTCCTCATCTTCCAGACATAACAGTTTCTTATTCTCCTCACTCTGCAAACGTCGCAGTCTCTCATTTGCTTCTATTTCCACATGCCTGGCCTTCAACTCAAGTCTCTTTAGCTCCAGCTGGATTTTTAAGTCCACTGCAGAAAGGTTGTGCTGTCCATTCTCTGAGGGTATTATATCTCCCCTGCCAGTCTGATTGTCCTCCTGGTTGCTAATTTCTGATGCAGCTGTAACCAAGGCTGCAATCATGTCTGCCTTAGTCAGGTTTCCATGCACCAGTCCCCTAGCCTGGCACATCTCCACCAGCTGGCTCCTTGTCAGCTTTCCATACTCCTCTGCTGACATGCTGCCTGCTCACCCTGACTAACTAACAAAAGAAATAAAACAATTGTGATCTGAACTCTGAGTATTCACTGCATGGCTGTTTTAGAGTACAAAAACACCTCCAAAGCTCACTGTACACAAGCTACAGGATTCACTCTACCCACACCACTACAAGCCAATTAGTATTTGACAACTAATTAATATGTGATGTGGCTATCCCACCACTGCCAAACAGTTAATATGTGAGGATATCTCAACCACTGCCACTAATTAATATGTGTGGATATCCCAACCACTGCCACCAAATAATATGCAACGCCCATGCCCTGGCCCAGCAATCAAGGAGCCTCAATCCTCACTACTAACACCAGAGAAGGCATCTCATATATGAGGAAAAGATAACAAATACACATAGTAAAGTGCAATTTCCCTTAAGAGCACACAGAGATCACAGTCAGTCCAGGGCTGGTTGCTCCCTTGCTTTCCTGGTCCCCAATAAGACTCCCCACTGGCACAGCTATAGGGTCCAGATCTCAGCCTAGTGGGCAAGCTAAAACCTCTAGCACCCTCTCTGTCCAACCAGTGCTTCATGTCCCTGCCCAAGTAGCTGACACACACACACTTGGAGAAGAGTTTATACAACCACACAGGCACTCATGTGGAAGGCTGGCACAGGTTCTCCAGCTGTATCCCTTTTTCCCAGACTATATGGTAGTACCAGCTGCCACCCCCCCCACTAATAATTATCAGCTACTCAAAGGGCCTTAAAAGGGTGTCCAATTATTAAGTTGGAATATTATCCAATTGGTAAGTGTGACCAAACAGTCAAAGCTTATTTGGAGAGACTTGGACAGTAAACTATAAATATGCAATGTACTCTAGAGCTTAAATTATCACTACACAAACCAGCCACAGTTAAAAGGTTTTAAAATATTTAATAATAAATAATTAAAACTACAAGACAATACTTTCTACTACAGAGTCAGTGCTAGTCAAGAGTTCAGAGATCACACAGAAATACTTAAAATAAATCAGTAGTACAGTTCTGACATCACAGAAAAGCACTTAGTCTAATCTTTCTAGTTTCTAGCTATCTCTAAAAGAAAACACAAGTCTAAGATAATTTACATATGAGCAAGACAGTGCTGTGAGTTGGATGATCAAGACAAAAATGCTTAATGCCTTCTGATTCTCTCTGTTTAAATTGAAATTGCAGTTTTGATAAACATTACATCATTCTTTCACTTTTCTGGTGTTCCCAGGCCAACATAAACTGCATTATTTTCTTATCTTGCAGCTGCAGGAAACTACATCAATAAAAGACATTTCACATGTAAACTCTAGTAATTATTCCTTAAGTTAAAACAATAGGCAGCATGCCTTCATCTAGCCCGGCCAGAGCCGAATTGTAAACATCAAAGACAGACATGAAATAATTTGAACTTCAAAGGGCAAACAAGAAATGCTTGTCTTAGCTTTCTTTACAGCAGAGGGCAATGTTGTTACATTGTTTTAAATTCACATTTCACAGCATATTCTTTCATTTAAGGAAACAAGTCTGTAGTTCAACATTCATATTTACAAATGATAGAATTATGCATAAAATCTTATCTGGCTTGGCTGGCAGCTTTCACAAACACCTTCATTGAATTATCGCTTAAGACACAGGTAAACATACATTTATATAAAATAAACAAACCTTGTTAATCTGCTCATAGTTACAAACATCATACATCACATACAAGCTTTTATACAATTATCATCAATCCAGCATTCCATAAATTGCTTAATTCCTGCCTTCCCTTAAACCTCACTCCTTCTCCAAAACATTAATCTGCATATTATTGTTCCTATAACTTCCATTTTTTCTATGTAGTTTGCGCCTAACTTTTACTAAAGATCCCACTTTCAGTTCTTTTGTCTTTGTTGCAATATTCAGTACTTCAAGTACAGCTGATTTTGATTGTAATTTCCATTATGTAGTAATTGTTTTTTTTTTGACAGGAACCAGAATTAAACTTAACAAGGCCTTACTATGTCTGGACAATTCATATCCTGTATACCAGCTCAAAAAATAATTTCTTAGTTACACCCATTTGCTCACCCAATATTTCTGTAAGAGTATTCTGTAGTGATTTTTCTTAAATCTGCCAACTCATTACATTCCCAAAACATATTTATTTATTTGGCATTTGTTTACTGGGAAAGACCGACTGGGTATGAATCTCATTTTCAGTGTAGGCTCTGGGAGAAAAGCTCCAACATACATAGTTCAATTAATAAACTACATATTATCCCATGAAGTGCATTAACAAGTAGCAAAATCGACATATAGGATGAATAAAGTCAGATCAGAAAATCATACAGTGAATATTAAACAACAATCATAGGATATTGAACACCTAGTAAAGTACATTCAGTAGTGTTAACCAATGGTAAAAATGTTAAGTATTTTAAATACGGGCAAAAGTCTAAGAGAAAGGAAGGAGATTTTGCAACTGGGGGAGATTAGGAAATGGAGTTAAAGTAGGGAGCTATCAGGGAAGTAACTGGTGCTTTGGGTAATAAGAGAAGGGAGGAAGGGAAAAAGAAGAGCATGGGAAAGAGGAGGAAGAAGAAAGAGAGGTGAGAGAAAGGAAGAGAAGAAAGGAGTAACAGGTAGTGTCAGCCTGGTGTAAGACGTGCAGAGCTAGGAGTTAAGGAGAAATCTCTTTAGAGAATGTTTGAATATGTGACTACATGGCATTGCTCTAATATCTGTAGGAATACTGTTTCGGACCTTGGCTACTCAGTAGGAATATAGGCAGTGAACGATAGATTTTTTTGGTTTATGGATTTCAAGGAGGTGTTTCTCAGATGAGCAAAAAGGGTGATTAGAGAGGTAGTGTTAAGAATGGTGTTGGTTGCTTTGCAAGATGAGGATTTATATACCATTTTCTGAGCAATGAGGAGCTGGGTGAACCTGTGCTAATGAGGTAACTCAAGCCAATTTAAATATCTGAGGGCAGAGCAGTGGTGGGAGTTGTATGACTGACTGGCTACAAATCTAGCTACTTTGTTATAGCAAAGCTCAAGTTTTGATCTTAGGGAGATCTGAATGTTGGTGGAAATGGGTGAGGCATATAGTAGTGAAAGAAGGAGGTATGTATTGGCTCGAGTAACTCTTGAGGAGTTGGTAAGGAATCTATTTGATCTATAGATCATGCCCAGTTTTTGGTATGTTTTTTATGCACTTTTGAATATGAAAATCAAATTTCAGTTGATCATCTATTATGACACAAAGTAACTTTGTGTAAGGCACAACTTCAATTTCAATATTGCTGAGAGAGGATACTTTGAAGGTATCTTTTATGTGTGTTTGAGATTTGGGGAGAAATAAGAGCATTTTTTTATTTTTTGGATTTAGAAAAAGCTGATTGTCACTGAGCCAGTCTTCAACAGAGTTGAAAGCCTGCTGAGTGATAGATTGTAACTGGGAAGGACTATTAGATGAGCAAATGACAGTGGAGTCATCTGCATATTATATAAGTGTAGCTTGTTGGGAGGATGTATGCAGATCATTTATAAATATGTTAAAAAGGAGAGTTACAAGTATGGAGCCTTGTGGGACACCTGTATTAACTGGGAGAAAAGATGAGTAAGTAGAGAGCCATTTAACTGATTGTACCTTGTTAGACAGGTAGCTAGATAATTAAGTGACTTTCATCATTCCTCTTCATAAAGGGGGAAACTCCACAGAAATAACAAACTTCAGACCAATTGATATATTGCCCCCTCTTTCCAAGATCTTAGGAAAATGTATTCATAAACAACTTTTACAGTGCTTACCCACCAAAAATCTATTAACCTCTACCCAATATGACTTTCATCCAGATCATAGCACAACACCTGTTCTTGTTGCCTTCTTGGACCACACCATTAAAGCCAGAGATAATTTAGTTTCTTCCCTTTTTTAGATCCCACTAAAGCTTTCAATACAGTCTCACAAATGGATTGATTGATTGATATTGGGTAGGCAATAGAGGGGGCAGCAATTTTTAGATATTCTTATGGGAGATTGTCAACAGAGGGTGAGAGGGCTTAAGATTGTGTAGTAATTTTTTTATATAGGAAGTAGAGACAGATTTTAAGTTGAAAATGGCTTTGTTAGAGTTTTGAAGTTTGTCAGGGGTGGCAGGATTCTGTAGGGGGTTTTGGGTGAGGGTGGCTATTGAGTCTATAAAGTGAGGGTTAAATTTAGAAGCAGTTTCTAAGGGGGAAATGTCTAGACAAGGGTGATGGGTACAAGGAGTTCTAGGGTATAATATTTTCTTTATAGTGGACCAAAATTTTGGGGGTTGTGTTTTTGGTTATTCTGTAGGTTGAAGTAATAATATTTCTTATCATCAATAACTTGTTTTTTGTCAGGTTTCAAAGTTGTTTGTAGGTCTGTAGGTGAGCTTGAGATTTATTTTTTTGCCAGGTTCTCCAAGCTTTGTCTGTCTTATACATTAACTGTCTACTAGAAGGGGATAGCCAGGGTAATTGGGGGAATTTAACTTTCTTTTTTCTTATAGGAGCGAGGCTATTGAGGATGTCAAGTAATATTGTATTAAATTTTAGAACAGCATTATCTAGTGGTAGGGAATAGAGGGTGGACCAAATAATGTTATTAAGGATGTTGTTAAAGATCTTGGAATTGAAATTTGAAAGGTTATGGCAGTCTTTATAAAGGTGCTGTTTGATATGGTGAGTAGCTAGTTTCTGAACATAGGTGGGATGGTGGTCACTGAGGGAGGCTGGGAGGGTTTTTGGAGAGATGTAAAGGTTTGAATTTGAAACTGGAATCCAATCCAGAGTAGTCCAGTGAAACTAGCTTTGCCTTGTTGAAGTGAGTATGGGAAGTTACGAGTTTTTTGAACCATAGAGATTGATACTAGTGGAAGGGTAGTTTAATGTGAAGGTTTGCCAGTTAATATTGACATCACCAAGAATTATTATTTCAAGAGTAATGGAACTAGGTACCTAGTGTAGGATGTCTTCCAGAATAGTTTATAGGGCAAATATACATAGTGTTTCTTGACTTATCAAAAGCTAGCTGAGATGGCAAAGAAGTATCGAAGGGGAGAAAAAAATATCTGAAGACTTAGAGGTGAGCAAGGTAATAAGTCTTAAGTGGTAGAAAGAGTAAAAATGTAATGCCACTTGAAAAAAGTTAGGAGAAAGAGCAAGGAAACAAGGAATGATTGTAATGCTTTTATTGCTCTTAAGAGAACCACTCTCTGTAACCACTTCCTTGTCCCAAGTAACCTGATTATAAATAATTAAGGAATGTTTTTGATGCTTCTCATTATACTCAACTAGGATCCCTTGTTTGTGTGTTTTAATAAAGGATATTACATTTTAACTGCGCACTATGTACCATTTTTAACTTAATAATAATTTACTATAACAGTGACTTACTCTGAATAAGATATTATAGTTGCATAAAATACTTAGCATAATAGATATTAAAAAAAAGGCCACTATAAAAATACATTTTCCACCTTCCCTATTTTGGGAACATATATATGGAGAGATGGGATAGTGTGGCTATTCCAGTGTAATTTGTGCTAGAGTGAAGTTGTGAAAAGTTAGCAGTGATATTTGCTATAGAATTTATTAAATGTGAGTTAAAGAGACTGGCTATTTTTTCTGGTGTTTTGCCTGGGTGTAGACACGGGTTACTTTTTGTGCAAGAGTTTAGGAGTGACCCTATGGATGTCCAGAATTTTTTTGGATTCTGCTTATGTTTTTTTTGAAGTTTTAAGTAAAAGTCTTTTTTGTCTTTGGATACCAGTCTTATTAATTGCTTATGGAGCTGTTTGAATCTCAACAGGTCTGAAGGGTTTTTATGTTTCTGCCACTGTTTACATGGTTTATCCTTAGTTAGCATTAGTGACAATGGTATCAATCTGTCCACATAAGAACGATCTTGAAGACCCTGAATTTTCTTTGTAACTAACCTTTGTGGTCTCTGCAATTGCTGCAGGTGTCTGGAAAGGAACATACTAAAGGGAGCATTGTACTCTATTATTGGTCCAATGAGGGAAGAGTACAGGAGGTTATAACCTCTTTTGTTCTGGAGGCTATGCCCTTACATTTATGAGATAAGCAATATAAAATGCCCTTTTTATCACTGTGGAGACATGGTGATCGAAGTTAAGGTTGCTGTCAACCTGTGTGCTCAGATCTGTCACCACTGACTGTGTGCTTAGGGTATTGCTATTGATGTGGTAGCTTGCAGGAACATCACCCTTGCCAAAGGGGATGATAATTATTTTTTTTTGCATTACGTTTAAGGCCATGACTTTGGCACCAGCCATTAGTTTGTGTAAGACCTTCTTGCAGGATGTTGACATCACTAAGGATTTCAATGATTGCTCCCAGTTTGCAGTCATCAGCAATGTTTGTCAGCCACAGTCCTTTAGCTTTAGCCTGTACTTTGGAGAAGTAGATTCCAAACAGTAGGGGTCCCAGAACCGATCCATGTGGAATACCACTGGTTACATGTCTGCTGGAGCAGATGGAATGCCCTGTTTTGATCATATGAGTTCTATCAATAAGACAGTTTGAAAGCTACCTGACAATATATGGGTTGATACCCAGTTGGGTGTCAACCTATATATTGTAGATATTAAGGAAAGGAGTGCTATACCACCTCCTTTTTTGTGAAGTCTATAAGCCCTTATTGTATTGTAGCCTGGAGGGAGGAATTCAGTATCTTTTATATTTGGTTTTGACCATGTCTTGGTGGCAGCAGTGATATCAGGTTTTCTGAGACTGATCCCGGCATGAAGGTCGGTAGTTTTGTTAGGAATGCTTTGTAAGTTTAGAGTTACAATATGTAGGGATTTACAAAAGTTAGTGGTGTTTGATAGTGTAGGAATGATGAAGAAAGTGGGACCTGGATTCGGGTGTATGTCTTCTCAGAGGGGTTAGATAGAAAATATGGAGGAGTAGAGAAATGGTGGTTGTATTTGCCTTGAACTGTCTATGTAGAGTAGAAGGGGACAGTAGAGTTGTTTAACAGAATATATAGAAAAGTATTGTTTATTGGGAGAATGTTTACTTTGGAGAAGGATAGCAGAGTTATTTGATGGACACTGGGAGATATTTCTGAGTAGCTTTTTGATGGATTTGACAGGAAGATGGTTACAGATGTTGGCTTAGAGAGAGGGAGTCGAGTGAAGTATGTGCTGTAGTAGTAGAACTAGAAATAGAGATAGGAAAAGTAAATTTGAACTAGAGGGAGACATACGGGAACTGTGTGTGTGAAATAGTGTAGGTGAGACAACTGGTTTACAGATTGGGAGAGTAAAAGGTTAGGGTACACTTGGGTATGTAGGCATGATGGATGTGTCTAACTAGTTAGTGTTACTCCAGAAAGGATGATTAATAGGGGTAAAAGAAGTGGATAGTGAAGAGTGTGGGAATAGTATGAGTCTGGTTTAGAGGGTGGAGCAGTGAGATTAATTAGAGTATCAGAACTTTGAAAGAAGTATTTTTTCTGCCAGTGGTAGGTGTGTAAGGAAAAGACTAGGTTATGATTGGCTTGTTTGAGGAAGTGGGCAGAGTTATGGGATTTAAGTTTAGGAAAAGTGGGCGTGGGTGCAATTTGGGGTTAGGGTAGGGAAGCAGTGTGAGCCAGAGCATAACTAGGGTGAACAGAGTGCGGCTGGTCCTGGACACTATTTGCACCTTCTGTCAGAAGCAGTCAGTAAGTTCCTATATCTGAGTGTTATCCTATAATTTATGTTTTTATTCTAGACTGATTAACTAAGTAATTATGCTGTTCAGTGTAAATATAAGACATATAATTTAGAAACTAAGAAAATGTAAAATAGAAAGTGTGGGGATAGCAGATAAGATGCTAAATTGTATTAACTGTAACCGATGGTTGAGTGAACAAAAGTAGTACCTATGTAATCAGAAAAAAAACTGATGCTGGTGAATAACAGAAATAATTTAAAGTTACAGGGCAGGGGAAGTGTCTGAAAGCCTAAAGGAAGTAATGAGAGGGTTTCCCACTAAATAGCTGCTACAGCAAAAACATATGGTAGAAAACACTGTTACAGAAATGGTAAGCTAGTGGAAGAACAGAGCACTATGGAGAGGGGTGGAGGATACCAGGGCATCCTTGTGATGTGCAGCAGGTGACTATAGGTAACAGAATTAGAGGTAATAATCATTTAGATATGAAACATACATTAATTGCAATATGGGCAGAAGCTGAGCTAAGGTTTAGCTGAAGTTGTTGTAGCCAAAAAGTGTGATTTCACACAGTCAGGAAGCTTGCAAATTTGCAAAATATTAAAGGGCTTGAGACCTATGAAGAGGGGAGAGAGAGGTATAGTTAGGTGAGTTGGTGTAGTCTATCAGATTTTAAAACAGTAATAATATGAAAGAGACAGAGTGAAGCAAAAAGAGCAGGGAATAGCAGAATGAGAAATATTAGAATGAAAGGAGCAGTGGGAAGAGGACACTGTTAAGTGGCAGGTTATGAGCGAAGGTAGGAAGTCGCATATGTGCACAGACCAAGAATAGGGTGAAAAGAGGTAGGTAGGACCAGTGCACAGAACACAGTACTTAGTTTAAGTCAGAAGCAACAAATTAACATCAAAAACAGCTTAATATTCTCTACGAAAAATATACTGACATTTGGAAGTTATCCTGGATAGTTACAGTAAAACTTCATGTAAAATTCTCAATGAAAAATAATCTGGCATACACAAGATGCACGATATTGTTATACAGCTCAGTATGCTGTCACAATTAAACACTAAAACATGTACGCACCAACGTTGAAAAATTAAAGTGAAACCAGCCAAAATTAAAGCAAATGGAGCACTGTGATATGTCACTTCCAAACAATCATAGCAATCTATAGCAGCTCTAAAACATCATTTTAACTATGTGTCAAAGTAAACCAAACTGCAGTAGTGCGAGAAAATTTAATAAATCGCACTGATTCAATACATACAATAAAATAAAATAAAAGATTAGCGCTTTCGTACATAACAGAGTACTTCTTGAGATCTACATAAAATAGTTACAATTTAAATAATACAAGCAATTAGTGCTGCAAATCACGTGACTTTAAAATAGGTTTAAGGGGAATGAACTCATTTAACCCCTTAGTCCCTGTAGCTTGTAAAAGTAACATCCATTTTACCTCTTGACATTCAGTCCTAGTTGTTATATCACCACCTCTAACATTAGGCTGACAAATCTCTAATACTGACAATTTAAAATGATTATTTCCCATCAGGGTAACATGTTTTGCAAGGGCATTTTTACTATCATTTCTCCAGATACTGTAAAGATGCTCATGTATCCGATCTCTTAAACACCTATTAGTTTTGCCCACATAAAACATTCTGCAGAGCTCACAGGAAGCTAAATACACAACATTCATTGTATTTGCAATCAGCACATACCTTAAGCTCATAGACATGTCCAGTCACAGGGTGTACATACATATCATCATTACTTACATAGGAACACATAGTACATTTACGACAAGGAAAAGTTCCTGAAATGGCATTCCCTAAATGTTCATTCCTATTATTAACACCTCTGTTGGATTTATAACAGAGCAGTCTCTTTAGACATTTCTGATTCTTAAAAGTAAATTGTGGCACTTCACCCAATGACTCCTTACATTTGACATCTGATCGTATTATTTTCCAGTGTTTTTTAATAATATTGCATATAGCAGAAGAATCATTGGAGAAAGTGAGGCACATTCTTACCTTACCTAACAAGTTCCCAGTCTTGTTATTGACAGGGCCCACTTCTGAATTCAGGTAGGGTTTTGATCGAGTGTCCCTAAATGAGACAACCTCATCTTGTGCCTCAGATATATCATCCTGTGGATAGCCTTTTTCTTTAAAATTATTTGAAATTTCTTCAAAAGATTTATACATACAACTGTCCTTTGTATGCAGCCAGGCAGATCCATAAAATTGCCCTTTTAGTACATTTTTCTTCACAGATTTCGGATGCATACTCTTGGCATGTAAAATGTTGTTAGTATTAACAAGATTTAGTATAAATCTGTGTCTCAATACCATCAGGGGCTATAATGATTTGTACATCATTTTATCTATGCCATAGAGTGAGACTGCATGAGTATCTTCACAACTGTACAGAAAAGATGTTCTACCCACAGTTAATACAAATTAGCAAATAAGAGTGAATAAAATCCTACAATTGATGCTTGCACATCACCAGTATGCATATGGGTATCCTACACTAAGAACAGGATTTAGAAAATGGCGCAGAATGCTAGAAAGGGATTTTAAACTCACAAAGCATGATGAGAGGTAGGGTATAGAGAATATCCCAAGTGGGTAGAAATGCAGGTATCTATTGAACTGAATAATGAACTGGACCCTGTTTGCAGCTGCCATCAAAAACAATCAGTAAGCTACTATATCTGAGTGTTATGCTCTAGCTTACATTCTTATACTAGACTGATTGACTAAGTAATTATGCTGTTCAGTGTAACTATAGGATGTATAACCTAGAAACTAAGAAAACATAAAATAGAAAGTGTGGGGATAGCAGATAAGATGCTAAATTGTTTTGACCATAAATGATGGTTGAGTGAACATAAGAAGTACCTATGCAGTCAGAAAAAAAAAAAACAGATGCTTGTGACTAACATAAATAGTTTAAAGTTACAGGGCAGGGGGAGTGGCTGAAGGCCGAAGGCTAAATGGAAGTAATTAGAGGGTTTCACACTAAATAGCTGCTACAGCAAAACATTTGGCAGAAAACACTGTTACAAAAAGGATAAGCTAGTGGAAGGA
Source organism: Protopterus annectens (assembly GCF_019279795.1). Lineage (NCBI taxonomy): Eukaryota > Metazoa > Chordata > Ceratodontiformes > Protopteridae > Protopterus > Protopterus annectens. The sequence continues at coordinate 1,252,633,258 of NC_056729.1, forward strand.
TAAAGCAATATGGGGAGGGCTGGGGGATACTAGAGTGTCCCAGTGATGTGCAGCGGCCGGGTGACTATAGGTAACAGAATTAGTGGTAATAATCATTTAAATATGAAACATACATTAATTTCAATATGGGCAGAAGCTGAGCCAAGGTTTAGATGAAGTTTTTGTAGCCAAAAAGTGTGATTTCACACAGTCAGGATGCTTGCAGGGGTGCAAATATTAATGGGCTCGACATATTAATTGCAATATGGGAAGAAGGTGAGCAAAGGTTTAGCTGAAGCTGTTGTAGCCAAAAAGTGTGATTTCACACAGTTGGGAAGTTTTAATTTTATTTGTTTTTTATTTAGCATTCGTTTACCAGGAAAGTTTGACTGAAACAGAGCCCATTTTCAACAGAGACCCAGGAAGAAATTCTCCAGACGCATGTCTTTGGAATGTGGGAGGAAACTGGAGTACCTGGGGGAAACCCACGCAAATGCAGGGAGGACATGCAGACTCTGCACAGAAGGCACCCCAACTGAGAATCGAACCGGAGAACCTCTTGCTTGTGAGGTGACAGCGCTAAGTGCTGCACCACTGCACTGCCCAAGGTGTGAAATATTAACGAGATTTTATGACAAAAGTCTTATTTTGTAAAACATATTTTAAACTAGGAAAACATGTTTTTGACTATCACATGACTTTTGTACACTTTTAAACAGTAATATTATTTTTTTACTTTTGTGGTAAAAAGTTGTTAAAGCTAACTTTAAACTATTTTTCTCTGTTAAAAGCTGTTATTTTACTTTTGGGTGGCTGGAGTAAGTATCTAAAGTGCTTTTAACAACTTACCTGTTTTACTGACTGTTGCTGGTGGGCTTCCTGTGGAATCAGGCACCTTTTTCAACTTAGCCATGGAACAGCCTACTTCAGTTCTTCCTTCTTCCAGCTGCAATAAGAAGAAATTTGTCAAACAGCTTTTGCTACCAAGGCATGCTGCTCCACAGATTTCTAATCCAGATTCTTGAGGAGAATGTGGCTTCTGCCAGTACTTTTGAAGATTGCTCTTTTTCTGAAATTATTTCCAGAATGAAGCAGTTGCTTCAGTGTAAACAAAATGACAGTTCACAGTCCCTAAAGAAGTATTATCACTTATTGTAAGAGGATTTTCTTTTACCTTCTCCAGTTCCTCTTGCCCTTTCAGCATTGGAAAATGTTTTTTGTCATTGCCTGTAACTTGCCTGACAGCATGGCTGCTGCCCCAAGAAAGCACGTAGATTGTATAAAGTTCCTCACTCTTACATGTTTTATATACTAATCCAATATCAAGCACAGCAGCTATTGCTCTAGTGAACCTAGCTGCTGCTAAATATTTGATTAATACCAATCCCTCACCTTCTGATAGGGATGGGAAGACTTGATAGATTTGAGAAACAAGTGTATTCTTTAGCAGCACTTAGAGTTAGAATTCTCAACTGTCAAGCTCGTATGTTAAAATGTATGCTTGGCTCTTTTAAGAAAATGAGGAATATTATAGCATCTGTTTCCTCTTCTGAAGAAAAGACTTCTTTGTGTAATGACTTCCGAGAAGGCTGCATAGTTAATAGCTTAAAAAAAGTGAAATAAAAAATAAAATAAGTGAAAAAAAGAACCTGAGACATAAAGGCTAGTAATTCGGTCAACTTGAGGAAACGTCAGTTACTGGTTAGTAGGTACAATACCTGGATGCCAGCAAAGAAGAAATTTAGAAAACCTGAAAGAAAATCAACTAGAAAAAGTAAAAACAATTACTGGGAAGAATCCCGCAACTGTTCAGCAAAAAGCAGCTCAAGCTTTAGCTTTGCTACAACAGATGGCTTCCAGTAACTTAGAGGAGAAAATAAGTCAAATGTACTTAGAGGTGATTAAAATAAATGAACAATAAGAAGAAACTTTAGCTAGTCAGATAAACTGATAAAATTAAAAAAAAATCAGAGGCTGAAATGAAGAAAAGGCTTGCTGAGTATGAAACTGCTGAAAAAGAGCTGTTTCAAAAAATGGCAGAGCTAGAGGACAGAGCATATAAAGAAAACCTAAGATGTTTTGCTGTACCAGAGAAACTATAAGGAACAGTGTATTAATTTTAAGAAAGCACAAATAAGCAGCTGGGCTGGTATTCCACAGCAGGATTTTTTAATTGAAAGGGTGCAAGTTTATGCTCCAAACTTGCCCATGAGAAAGCAGCCAAAGCCCTTATTAAAGATGAAATCATACCAACAAAAAGAGCTGAAGGGAAAAGGATTAAAACAGAAGAGAGCAGAGTGTTAGTGGAAAGTGATTATTCACTGTACATCAGGCAGAAGAGAAGCAAATATATCCCAGCAATCAGGGAATGTTGAGAGGCAGGTGTGAGATTCAAGCTGCTGTCTTCAGCTGTCTTCAGAATATTTTTTCTGGAAGATCAAAAACATTTTTGATGGAGAACTGGATAAGGAGAAAATAAAAAATGTAACCAACAGAAAGTGAGCTATCAAAGAGAAGGGTACTCTACTTCTCATTTTTTCTGACAATAAAGCTCATAGGGAAACTTTGCCAGTGTACCTTCTCCAATGTTCTAAAGGAAAAAAAATGCATAAGAGACAGAAAATTCACAGGAGTTGACTAGTAGAATCAGGAGTACCTTGGACTTGAACTAGAGGATGGTGTTGGGAGATGGAGAAGAACAGGAAGAAGATTAGCAACATGAAATTGGGGAATAAATGTGAGATTATAATGCATCACTCACATTTGTGAAATATGGCTCTGCAAGGAAAAGTGTTTGAAAGACTGAATTTTCATTGACTCTGTTAAACTTGTGGGTGGACTGTAAAGCATAGATCCTACTTTATGCCATTAATTTTAGAAAGGCACTAAAATGAAAAAAAGTAACTAAGTAAAACAACGTCTGTTCTTAATAACAGTTGCATAAACGATTTCATGATACAAACTGCATGTTATGTAGTAAAACAATTTTGTGTAGCATGTACTCAGGGGTACTTTAAATGTGGAGGTGGGTGAAGTCTTTTCAGTGATTGTTGAATGTGATAAAGATGTAAAGATGTTGTAAACAAGTAAACCAAGGAAAGGCACTGCCAGGTACCAGGGAGAAGGAGGAGGTGTAAATGTTCAATACAAATATATTATTAGCTCAAAACAAACACGGATATTATATTAATGCATTAACTTTATCACAGTGTTTTTGTCCCAACCATAGGACTTCATCAAATAGGATTCTTAAGGACTCATGGGATTTTTTATGAAGCATTAAGTGTAGCCTATACAAAAATGAGTTGAGATTTGTTACTATAGACATAATAGATCTTTTTACTGTTATACCTCACACCACTGGTTTAAAATTATTTAAAGATGCCCTGTTTGACAAAGGTGGGCTTACAAGTGATGAGTTAAGAACTTACATAGAAGTTATGGAGTTGGTATTGGGAAATAATTTTATACACTTTGAAGGCAAGTTCTTCTGACAGGAGAGTGGGGTGACAATGGGGGCATGTTCTGCCCCCACATATGCTAATATTATACTTTCTATGTGGGAACACAAGTTTATTTTTAATTCTATTTATTCTAAATATTAGAATTTATACAAGCGATACTTGGATGACAGCTGCAATTTTTGGGTGGGTATAGAGGAGAAGATGATGGAATTCCTCGAATACATCAGCACCACTACACAATTTCTGAAATTTACATATAACAATTCTAAAGATACAGTGAACTACCTGGATGTCTTTGTTTACAAATATGAGGAGAATCATGGGTTTAAGTCTATGATTTATCGTAAGAAAATACCTTTTTGAATTCTTGTATTACACTAGTGCTCACCCCTACAAGTAAAAAAGGAGTATTGTCAAAGGATAATTTATTAGAATGATCTCTGGTGAGGAAGACTTTATAAATGAATGTATCAAACTTAAAAAAAAATGATCATGGGTAGGAAATACCCCGCAAAAATGTTTGATGAAGTGATAAAAGAGGTAAAACTTAATTCTATTTATTCTAAATATTGGAATTTATACAAGCAATATTTGGATGACATCTGCAATTTTTGGGTGGGTATAGAGGAGAAGATAATGGAATTCCTCAAAACTTTCAACTTTCTGGATTGAAAGCCGCACTTGTGCCTGTTTCCCACCTTTCCTATAACTAGCCTAGTCCGGTTACAGCGTTGCTGTATCCAGGATTTGTTAGTAAGCTTCTGAGCCCCTCAAACCTTTCTGTGTTGGAGGGAAGCCTTCTAGCTTATCAGTGGGAGTAGTAAGCACTAGGTATCCTATCTTCCATGGGAAGAGTGAGTTTTGGCCCAGAAATTGTAGTTTATTTGGCTGTTTGGGCAGTTTTCCATCTCTTTCAACTTACTGGCTTAAAAGCCTATGTTTGTATTTGTTCCCCACCTTTCCTGTAACTACTCTAGTCCAGGTACAGAATTGCTGTATCCAGGACTCTTTGTAAGCTTCTGAGCCCCCCAAGCCTTTCTGTGCTGGAGGGAAGCCTTCTAGCTTATCAGGGGGAGTGGTAAGCATTAAGTAGCCTATCTACCACAAGAGGAGTGGTTCCTGGCCCAGAAATTGTAGCTATTGGCCGTTTGGGCAGTTTTTTTTCCATCTCTCTCAACGTTCTGGTTTAAAAGCCACACTTGCACTTGTTTACCACCTTTCCTGTAACTAGCCTAGTCCAGATACAGAGTTGCTGTATCCAGGACTGTTGGTAAGCTTCTGAGCCCTGTAAGCCTTTCTGTGTGTGCCGGTTAGCTACGTTTAAATTATTCCCGGCTCCACTAAGTCTCCTCTTCAGTTTTTCCCTTGAAACTAGTCTAACTCTCAACCTAAGCATTCAAAAAGCATCTTACAGCCCAGCACTTGCTCAGACCTAATAGCAAGCACTACTATACCCTGACAATGATTGCCTAGCAGAGCAAGGCTCTTTATTCACCCCTCACCAACCAAGTGACTAAGCAGCTCACCCTACTATTCAGGCATGATCAAAGGGCAACTTCAGGTGCACTCTCCAGTCCAGCTGGTGAATCTGGGTATCCTGAGGCAATGTTAAAACTGCGTCATGTACACAGACAACCCTCTCCTCCTACCACAAAACACTAACATATGCGAGAGATGCAATCATACAGCCAAACTGGAAGCTAAGCTGTCTCCACCCAAGACTGGAACAGACAGTCAAGAGGAGAAGGTTAACACTTGCACCACACCTCCAGCCACACACAGACCTACTAAAACAGCACTGGCAAAAAATACACATAAATACACAAAATCATACTCAGAGGCTCTAAATAAAAACCTGCAAAAGCATCAGAGACCTCCAAAGCAGACACCCAAACAACCTGCACTTCCCGTCACAAACCAAACAACACATAAAACACAAAATCAATGTGCCACACAATCACAGCCCTTAAGGCGAACTAACATACCTAACACACTAGTAATAGGTGATCTACAGTCAGGCACACTGACATCCCATTCACTAGGCTGGACAAGCAGAAGGTTACTGTTAGCTGCCTGTCGGGAGTCAGAATCTGCCACATAACACAAGCACTCAGGTCACTCCAGAACAAGTACAAATATGACTCTGTCATTGTTCATGTTGGTGTGAATGACCTGAGATGTACCTCCCTGGACTACATGAAAAGAGACATGGAAGATCTCTCTGACCATGCATCCCAGGCTGGTATGACCCTGACCCTGAGTAGCATCCTGCCCTCACCAAGAATGATACCGCAGTATAAAGAAATAATTATCAATTTCAACAATTGGCTAAGCTTCTGGTGTCATTCAAAGGGGATCCAGTGTCTGTCAGCCTGGGATGACATGCTCGACAAGCTACATTGCTTTGCAAGAGATGGCTTGCACCTGTCACCCCTAGGCTTTCGAATACTGGCCAAGGTTCTTGCTGCCCCCATAGTGCCTTTTTTAGGCAAGGCTCAAAAGTCAAACCCACCTCCGTAAACAGCACGATTAACAAGAAAACTGAGGGTTATGGTACTCAACTCCAGGAGTTTAAATCTCAAAATGCACGTGCTCGAAGCACTCCTTAGTATGGAGAACGTCGACATCTGTGCAGTAACTGAAACCTGGTTCAAGGCTCCAGAGAGCACCCCAGCACTTCCAGGCTACAACTCATACCACATGTTTCGGCCACAGAACACGGACCGAAACACAAAAGGAGGGGGTGTATCCATATTCATCAAGGATACCTACACCTCCAGGTTAGTGGCGCAGCATGCTACCTCTGAGATCATCCATGTGCAACTAACATCGAGCAAATCTGCAATGCAAATTGTGGCCTGCTGCAGATCACCCTCCATGACCCTGGACCACCACTCTACCTTTTTGGAAACACTGGAAAACATGAAGGTCCTACCAAACACCCTGATACTGGGTGATTTCAATTACCCTACCATTCACTGGGAAAACTACTCGAGTACAAATTCCCAGGCCCAGCGCTTCCTGGAATTCATCAACTCAAATGCCCTGGATCAGCTGGAAAACTCCCCTACCAGAGGTGAAAACATATTGGACCTGGTCATCATCAACATGGGCGACAGGTGTTCCACACCAGAGGTCAACCCGTCACTGGTTAGATCAGACTATAAACTAATCACTCTGGATGTCCACACACCACCACCACCCCCAACTAAGGAAACCACAGTAAAAAACTTTTCTAAAGCAAACTTCACCTTACTTAAGACAGAGGTGGTAAGTTTCACAACCCCCATGCTAAACGATAATGCTGCCCAAGATGCAGAAACCTTTACAAATGCACTCTATAAACACCTACAAGGATGCATGGATCATGCCATCCCTAGCAAAACCAAGACTCACTCCTCTAAGAGAAGGAAACCAGTTTGGTGGACCCCTGCAATAAACAGGCTATACACTAGAAGGAGAAAACTAGTTCAGAAAAAAAGCAAATCCCAAGAAGGAAAGACATCCCTGATCAGTATCAGTAAGAAACTAAGGTCCCTCATGAAATCATCCAAGGCTAACTTTGAAAGAAAAATAGCCAAGGATTCAAAAGATAACCACAAAGCCTTCTTTAGCTATGTTAAGAATCTAAGTGGCAACTCGCAGATATGCACTGAACTAGTGCAAAAAATCACAAAATATACGGAACCTACTGATATTGCCAACATCCTGGCAGATAGATTCAGTGCAAACTTCACCCTCCTCTCACCTCCAAAAGGGCCCACAATAATACCAAAAAAGTGTAGTGTCCCAAAAATCACAGACGCACAGGTGAAAACAGCCCTTTCAAAAGCCAAAAACACAGTGTCAGTGGGACCAGATGGTGTCGCAGGCTGCATCTTGCATGAACAACAGAATGAACTAACCCCCCACCTAAACACGCTGTTCAACCTCAGCCTCTCCACAGGCTACATGCCCATAGAATGGTGCACAACAATGGTTATTCCTCTCCACAAAGGAGGGGCCACAATTGACCCTGGTAACTATCGCCCTATAAGCCTGACTAGCCTGGTCTGCAAGGCTATGGAGTGCATCATCATGGAACTCATTAACAAAGACATTGGGGACCTCCCAACACTTGACCTGACCCAGTTTGGCTTTGTTAAGGGCAGATCATGCCTACTAAACTTGGTTGACTTCTTTGAGACAGTCAACAAGGTCATAGATGAGGGAAAGGTGGTTCACACAGCCTACCTTGACCTCGCCAAGGCTTTCGACACCATTCCCCACTCGGGTATTACAGAAAAACTCACCAGCCTGAAAATAAACCCCTACGTCAAGAGATGGGTTGCCAACTGGCTTACAGACAGAACTCACACGGTAAGAATAGTGGGCTCCAGGTCCGTCTCTAAACCAGTCACAAGTGGTGTCCCACAAGGCTCGGTCCTGGGACCCCTACTGTTCGGCATATACTTCTCAGAAGTACAGGCAAACACAGGAGGACTATGGCTAACCAAGTTTGCCGATGTCTGCAAACTGGGAGCCATAATTTACTCTCCGGCTGACACAGACATCCTCCAAAAGGGCCTTACTGAGACGGACACCTGGTGTCAAAGTCATGGCCTCAAGCTAAATGCCAAAAAATGCATAGTCATCCCATTTGGTAAAAACAAAACACCCACGAATTACCACATAGGTGGCAGCCCCCTTAATACAGAAGAGGTAATAAGAGATCTGGGGACCCAGGTAGATAGTAATCTCTCCTTTGGCAATCATATTGCCAAAGTAGTTAGGAAATCCTTCTATGTGGCCCATCTAATTACTAAAGGGTTCGCATCTAGAAATAAACAGATTATAGTGCCCCTCTACTCATCACTCATTAGACCCATCATAGAGTACAATGTCCCATTTGGGATGTACCTCACAAGACACTTCCAACAGTTGGAAATACCACAAAAGTACCTCACCAAGAGGATTACTGGCCTCAAACATATGTCCTATGCAGCCCGACTGAAAAAACTCCGGCTGTACTCAGTGGCATATCGCTTACTCAGAGGTGATCTCTGCCTGACTTACAAAGCCATGTCCAACTCAGAATTGATGAACATGCTCGACCTAAAGAAATCCAAGTCACTGCGAGCCACACGCTCTAGTGAGCTAAACCTCGCCACAACAATAAATAGAACATAATGGAGGGATAGATTCCTGTCACAGAGACTCCCCATGCTTTGGAACAAAATTCCAAATTACATCAGGCAGAGCCCCTCACTAACACTCTTCAAGAAAAACCTTGACGAGTGGATGGGTAACAGAAAATACACCCCTGGGATCACTTCATTGCCTCTGCTCGACAGAGAATCAGTTAATTAATCAATGGGGCGGCAAAAGCCGATGCACTCTGGCTAGGCTTATAAATGCCCTCAGGCAGATAGCCTAGTACCTACCTATGAACCTATGGTCAGGTACACTCCCATTTTGGGTAAAGAAGATATTAGACATGAAGAAGGCACTTCCACTTATGAAACTAATTCTACCTCAGATGAAAGAAATAGTGTGGTGAATGATGGGGACTATAAAGGAGCTTTTGTAATGAACTATAATAGTGACACACACCTTGTAAAAGAGGTCATTCCAAGCAACTGGAATAGATTTGCTAGTTTCTCTGATTTGGACAGGACTTTCAAGGACCCACTTAAATTTGAATTTAGAAAAGGTTGCAGCATTAAGTAACTTCCTGAACAAAACAACAATATTATGAATGGTGTAGGGAAGAAAGAAGTAGGGATGTTCAAATGTGGAGCCTGCGCTTAATGTCCCTATATCCTTAACAGCAATTCAGTTTACACGGAGGAAAGGGATAAGTATATAGAAGCTAAGACATACACTAATTGTAACAGTGGGGTGTGATATATATCGCCCTGTGTAAAAATGTCGATGCTTTCTATATAGGAAAGACTAAGCGCAAGCTCAAAAAAGGATCTATGAACATTTATACGATATTAAGACTAAGGAAGAAAGAATTGCCCTATATAAGCATCAACTTAACTTTGCTCAAACTAATTTTACTTTCTTTGTTCTAGAGGAAGTAACACAAGACCCTAGGGGGGGGGGGCATGGGAGATGAACTGAATACAGGGAGATTTATTGGCAATTAATTTTGGAAGCTAATAGACCACCAGGTCTTAATGAGAACATTTCCATGGCCCCCATACTTAAACTCAGAGCAGCAAGGTTATATGTGCTTTTCATTTGCAGTGCATTAGGAAGTGTCCTTTTCAGTTATATTAATTTTAACATTTTGTTTTATGTCTGCTGCAGTAGATTATATAAGCTCTAGTTGTTTTTTATAGGTTTTATCCCCCTTACATCTCACTGTTGTTACTGCCGTCTGCACTTTGATACTTTGTACACTAGATGGCGATGAACATTAATGTATGTAAGGGAGAAGCTCAGTTAAATATCTTTACATGATCAATATTAACATTTTTATAGGTATTTATAAATATTTATAACATGCTTTTCTGTATATTTATACATATTTAATTTTTTAACATTCAATATTTCTATTTTAATTTTTCAACCTTGAGTTTTTACATATTTTAATCTAAAAATGACCGGGCACTTTTAGGCATGACAGAAAGCTTTTATTATGTAAGTGGACAGGCAATTTTATACAGTGTGAATGCACTTCTTATTCCTTTTACTTATGTTCACATCTTTTTTATTGTTGTTTTAACTTATTGCGCACAGATGTATTGTTATATGCTACTTTTTGCTCTTTCTGTAGATCTATTGGTGCAGGGATGAACTAGGGTCAAGATTTTACATTGCTTGTTTTTTACATTCATTGTTTAATTAATTAAAGGTTGTGTATGGTTTATTACTTAATTAGCTGATTCACTTATTGGGATTATGGGTATTTAAGCCTGGGGAGTTTTTGGTATTGCTACCTGATGAAGTTCTATGGTTGGGATGAAAACATAGTGAGAAAGTTAATGCATTGATATAATATTCATGTTTGGTGTTCGTGTTGAGGTAATAAAATATTTGTATTGAGTATTTATGCCTACTCCTTCTTCCTGGTGCCTGACAGTGCCTTTCCTTGGTTTACCAGTTACTACAGACTTTGTTGTAGTTTTTGGGCGTTGAGCTCTTTCTTTTGGTTCGTATGTTGTAAACAAGTACTTTTTTAGTCGTGATAAGTATAGGCGTTACAATGTAACATGAGAAGAAGGGCTACACAAAAGCAAGTTTAAGTTAATATGCTGTGATCTGTCAAACCCAACCTCATATAGCCTCATAGGTTCATAAGTTCATAGGTAGGTACTAGGCTATTGGCCCACGGGCCCACGTAAGCCTAGCCAGCAAGGTTCCATAGCTTACGCCACCCAAGAAAGTTATTTTCCTGTGCCACTGTCCAGCAGAGACACAGAAGTGATCCCCAGGGTGTATTTCCTATTTCCCATCCACTCATCAAGATTTTTCTTGAAGAGTGCTAATGAAGAACTTTGCTTGACATAGATTGGTAGCTTGTTCCAGAGTATAGGAAGTCTCTGGGACAGGAATCTATCCCTCCAGCATGTCCTGTTTATTGTGGTGACAAGGTTTAGGTCCCTAGAGCGTGTAGCTTGGAGGGATTGGGATTTCTTTAGGTGTAGCATGTCCAACAGCTCTGGGTTTGACATAGCTTTATATGTTAGGCAAAGATTACCTCGGAGTAGGCGAGATGCTACGGAGTAAAGCTGGGTTTTTATGAGGCGGTCAGTGTAGGGCATTTGTTTGAGGCCAGTAATCCTCTTTGTGAGGTACTTCTGTGGCCTTTCCAGCTGCTGCAGATGTCTTGTGAGGTACATTCCAAAAGGGGTGTTGTACTCTATAATGGGTCTATTGAGTGACGAGTAGAGGGGAACAATGACCTCTTTTTTTCCTGGATGAGAACCATTTTATGATGAGGTGTGCCACATAGAAGGACTTCCTGACTACTGTGGTGATGTGCCTATCAAAGGAGAGACTACTGTCCACCTGGGTCCCAAGGTCTCTTATCACGCATTCGGTATTAAGTAGATTGTTGCCTATGTGGTAGTTCATGGGTACAGAGTTTTTACCAAAGGGGATGACACTGCACTTTTTGGCATTGAGCTTGAGGCCATGGCTCTGACACCAGGCATCTGTCTCAGTGAGGCCCTTCTGTAGGATGTCCACATCATTTGGAGACTTGACTATGGCTCCTAGTTTGCAGTCATCTGCAAACTTCGTTAGCCAGAGGCCTTCTGTGTTAGCCTGTACTACCTGAAAAGTAGATACCAAACAGGAGAGGTCCCAGGATGGAACCCTCTGGTGCTCCACTTGTCACTGCTTTTAGGTCAGATTTGGAGTCTGCAACTTTTACAGTTCAATTTAAACCGTGATTATAAAGTGTTTAAAGTTTATACCAGATAAAAGAATGGCAAAGGTGTTTCCAAAACTGACAGATATGGATCAATGTAGTTTTGTGGAGGGGAGGCAAACATTTGATAACATTAATAGAACAATGAAGATCCAGAAGGAAGCAGAATGTAAGAAAATACCACTGTTGTTGGTGGGTCTTGATACAGAGAAAGCATTTGTCAGAGTAAGCTGGGATTTATGAGTAGGGAAATGGAAGCATTTGCATTACCCTGATACAATAATAAGGTTACTTAGGAGGATATATGAGGGATTGGACGCAAAAATCAAAGTGGGAGGGTTCCTCTGATAAGTTGTCTGAACAGATAAACCGGGCAGGGGTGTCCTCTTTCCCTTTGTTATTTATTTTATATTTAGAACCATTGCAAAGAAAATAAGAGAGTCGGAAATTCAATGGTATAATTGTTATGGTAATCAAGAAAAGTTGGCTTTATATGCAGATGATACCACTTTGTACCTAATAAATCCAAAAAAGAACACCTCAGTGTTCTGGGACATTCTGAGACATTTGGTCTTTTCAGGATATAAAATGAATGAACATAAAGCAAAGGTTAGAACCATAACATATGTACCCATACATGAATTGGTTCAGCAATACCTGCATTTATGGGGACATGATAAGATGGAATATCTAGGAGAATGGATTAAAAAGGCTTCTGTTATGGCAGCTATGGAGAATAAAAAATAAAAGATAATACAAAACTGAGAAACTCAAGGCTCTTGTTTATAGATGTGAATAATGAGATACATGGACTGAAAATGTTTTTAGTCTCTTTAGTTTTATATATGTAGGTCAGGCATATTTGTATCAACCAGAGGAGAAGTTGTGGACAATAATTAATAAAGAGTTGAAGGAATTTATCTGGGAGGGGAAGAGAGCAACAGTTAAGTGTGATAAGATATTCCTTCCAGAAGATCATGGTGGTTTAGGATTACCTGATTTGAAGAGATATTTTAGAGCTACACAATTAAGGCTCATATACATCATTCAAAGTGGAAAGGGAGGCTGAAGAAGCAGAGGGAAACTCAAGAAATAAGAAAGTGGGATTTTGGATGCAGATCTATAATTTATTTTTATTTTATTTTTTATTTTACATTTGTTAACCGGGCTAGTCCAACTGGATACATGTCCATTTTCAGCGGAGGCCCGAGGAGAAAAGCTCCAAGTTTTCAAAACATTTAATGTTACAAGTAATTTAAAAACAACAATACAATAAAGTATAACAAAATGTTACAAGAACAAGATTTGTACATAGTAAAAAAAATGATTGGACTATTTTCCCACAAAAAAACAATAAGTAAGTAAATCAAGAAAAGATGGGGATATAAGGTTACTAAGGACATCTACAGGATAAGATAGGATTAGGAAAACAGGATTGGTGGTTAGATGGGATAGGTAGAGCTGGACAGAGTAGAAAGGTCAGAGAGTAATTATGATATAAGGATAAATTTTAACAGAGAAAAATTTTAGGGAGGCATGGTAGAGCAGAGGACAAGGAAATGAAAAAGCAGATTAGTCAGGGTTATTGCAAGAGCATAACCAGTGGTTGGAGAGGAAATGTTTAAGGTTAGTTTTGAATAATGGAAGAGATGTAAGAGCTGTTAGGTCAATTGGTAGGAGGTTCCATATTTTACCAACAAAGTTAGAAAAAGAGAGTCGCCTGCAGAATTATTAGATAAAGAAGTTTGCATCTGCATTTTTTTAGTTGAGCGTAACTTTTTCAGGTTATGGTATGGCATAATGAGGGTAGAGAGAGTTGGGGTATTGTTAGGTTGATAAAGGACTTTATGTGCAATAATAAGTTGGTTAAATTGTAGGAGGTGAGGTAATTCAAGCCAGCCTAGTTGTTTTAGGTTTTGACAGTGATGAGTCCTATATGGTGAGTTAGTGGCGAATCTGGCAATGTTATTATAAGATTTAGCTAGTTTGTTATGATTATATTGGGACAGGTTAGTATAGATGGGGGAGGCATATAATAGGGTAGAGAGTAAGTGAGTACTTGCTACTGTAGATCTGGCTAGTGGTGATAGAAATTGTTTAATTCTATATAGAGATCCGAGTTTTTTGTTGGTAGATTTTATTATAGTGTTAATGTGAGTGTTAAATTTAAGTTGATTATCTATTGTGATTCCTAGGAGTTTGGTGGTGGTGTCAGGAGAAATTATGGTACCATTGTTGGATTGAAGTGTAAAATGAAGAGGGGGAGATGTGTGTGAGTGTGTAAACAGCAATAATTTGTTTTTTTTAGGGTTGAGGAGAAGGCAATGGTTAGAGAACCATTTTTCTATTGTGGTGAAGGATTTTTGTGTGAGAGACTGTAGGTCAGTTTAGGATTTTGCTGAGCAAATAATTGTGGAGTCGTCGGCGTATTGAATGCAGGTAGAGAAGGGGATAGAGAGATGAAGGTCATTGATGAAAATGGAGAATAAAAGTGGGCCTAAGATAGAGCCCTGTGGGACACCTAGGGAAGTAGGTAGAAGTTCAGAAAGATGATTTTGCCAGAGAACTGCTTGTTTACGATTATCCAGGTAGGATGTGAACCAGTTCAAGGCGGATTTATCAAGTGATAGGGACTTTAGAAGGTGGAGTAGAAGTTTATGGTTGACCATATCAAAGGCTTTAGAAAGATCTACAAAGAGTGCTGATGACAGGAAATTATTGTTTCGATTTGTGTGGATACAGTTGGTAAAAGAAAGTAGGGCTGTGGTAGTACTGTGGTATGGACGAAAGCCATGTTGACAGTATGCTAAGAGCTTGTGGTGGAGTAGGTGGGTAATTAATTGTTTGTGGATACATTTCTCCATTATTTTAGCAAGGGGAGACAGAAGAGCTATGGGACGGTAGTTTGAGTATTCAGTAGAGTCGCCACCTTTGTGAAGGGGAATAATATGTGAGATTTTCTAGATTGATGGAATAGTGTATTCCTTAATAGTTCTGTTAATCAGTATAGAGATTGGGTAGGCAATGGCTGAGGCTCCTAGTTGTAGGTATTCCCCTGGTAATTTGTCAGCTGAGGGGGTGGAAGGTTTAAGTTTTTGAAGTAAGGAGGAGATGAAGGAGGTGGGTATTGGTTCTAGGTGGAAAGGAGGGGGGGTGGGGCTTATAGCGGGCAGGTTGGCAGTGTCAGGATATTGTTGATTTGCTAAGTTTTGTACAGCTGTGGTAAAGAAGGTATTAAATGCATTTGCTGTTTTGTAGGGGCATCAGGGTTGCTGCCAAGTGGAGTTGGTGTTACTACTTTACCTGGGGATATTAGTCTGTTAATAGAGGTCCAGAACTTCTGTGGTTTTGGAGGAAGATTGTTGAAGTTGGATATAAAAGTTCTTTTTGTCCTGTATGATTGCTTTTTTAGTCATATTTCGTTGTTGTCTAAAATTTTGCTGATCAGTTATGAGTTTAGTGGTATGCCATTTGGTCCAGGATTTGTTCCTGGAAAGGATTAGCTTTTTAGTCTCACTTGTGAGCCATACTGCTGTTTTGTTTTTCACTCTTATGGTACGAATTGGGGCATGATGATCTAGGATTGTTAGGAAATTCTTGTTGAAGTAGGATACTGCTTCATTTATTGGAAGGGACTTAAGTGGTTCCCATTTGCAATGTTTAAGTTCGGTTAGGAACATTTTCTGATCAAAGTGTTTTTTACTGCGTATAGTTCTAACAGGGGGAGAAATGTTAACATTTGTTTTATGTCTTATTATATATATTAGAGAGTGATCACTAAGGTCATCTGGTAGGGTTCCTGTTGTATAGTTTTGTTTTGGACCATTTATTAATATCCAGTCCAGAATGCTTTCTTTGTTATTGGATTTATTTATTCTAGTTGTGGAATTAATGAGTTGTGAGAAACCATTCAAATTGATCAGAGAGGATGGGTTGTTATTGTTACATAAATTCCAGTCGGTGTTAACGTCTCCTAGTAATATTGTTTCTTGTGGATAATTTAGAGAAAGGCAACTTAATAGGTCTTCTAGTTTATCTTGATTGTTACCTGGTGGGAAATAAGTACAGATGATGTTAACTGATTTCTGGTTGTTTAGTTGTAGTTTTGAAATAATTATTTCTGTATTATCATCAAAATGTGGTTTGTGGTTTATTTTACTGATTTGTAATCCTGCCTTGTAGAGAATAGCAACCCCTCCACCTTTTTTCTTAATGCGGTCTTTTCGAATAATATTGTAACCTGGGGGAATAATTTCCGTATCTTTTATTGTTGGTTTAAGCCACGTTTCAGTTAAACAAAGGATGTCAAAGTGGTGGACATCTAGGAGAGCATGAACTTGAGTAATTTTGTTGCAGATGCTACGTATATTAAGATGGGCAATTTTGAGTGTTTTTGAGGATTGATCTGATAGTAATGGGATAGAATTAGATTCATTACTATTAGAAAAGAATGAATGAAACTTTGGGCCTGGGTTTGGATGAATGTCTCCATCCTTAAGGGAGTGGATCAAAGTGAAGTTATGATACCGGCTAAGTTTAGGATTAAAGTCATATAATTTTCGAGTGTTAGGAATAGAGTGTTTTATATGAAAAAGTCGGTGATATTTGGCTTGGATGTAGTTATGGTTATATGTAGAATTATTAAAGTTTGTGCATGTGACAGGAAGTGATGTAGTAGTGTATTTGGATGGTGTGAAAAGAGTTTTGAGAAGGGGTTGTTCATAGGAGGTAAGGAAATAGGCAGTGGTAAGAGAAGTGAACAATGACATTAGTAGTAGACAGTGGTGTAGGTTAGGCATGTTAAGAGAGGAGGGGAAGAAAATTATAGGTAGAGAGATGAGGAAAAGGACTGCTTAAGGTGAGAAAGTATAGAGATGATAGGGGAAGGTTTGTATCTAGTAGGTTAAGGATATAAGTGAAGGGTGAGGTTAGTGGATGATAGAGTAGTAAATATAAGTAGTATGAGGAGGAGAAGGATTAGCTTTTGTGAGAAAGGTTAGAGATAATAAGGGGAGATATAAAGCTAGTGGGTGTGGAGGTATAAATGTAGGGTGTGGTTAGAAAGAAGTGAGTGGTTGGTTGTGAAAGAAATGAGGAGTGGAGGGGGGTGTGGTAAAGAGAGTATATAGGTAGACACCTTGGGGGCGGGTGGAATTTGGGGGCAGGGTAGGGGAGCGGAGTGAGCCCGGAGGGCGAACGGAGCGGGAAGACACAAGAGAGTGGAGTTCAGCAGGAAACAATCAGTGCAAGGGATGAACTAACAGGTAAGTCAGTAGGTTAGAGAAGGTGTATAAGATAGTCAGCTAGTGTATTGAAATAAAGTAAAGTAGAAGAGCTAGAGTCAGAAGAATCAAGGAAAGGTAAGAGAGGCTAGGCTAAACAGCAGTTCTGGAAAAAAAAAATGTTTCAGTTAAAGGACAGATATGAAAGGTTTAGGGGGGCAGAAGATAAGCTTAAGAGTGGGAAGAGAGAAGTAGCAGCAGAAAAAAGAATAAGGGTGCCACCTAGTGGCCAGTTGTATTCTTGCAGGGACAGACACCAGAGCAGGGGGCTAAGCACAAAAAAGGGAAAAAGAGGATAGAGTGTGATGTGCTAGCAAACAGAGATAGTTGAGGTAGATTGGGATAGGAATTTAAATTGAGGTATATATGGTGGGTGGGAAAAATATGTAGGCTGCTGGTAATTCAGAAGGGATGCTTAACCTGAGAAACAAAAATAGAGTAAGTCTGGTCAAACAAGGTAACTTAGCATACTTAAATTCTCTTAGTAAGTCGGTCTCTCTTGGTAGTGTAGGGTATGGGTTCAGTTGTAGAGGTTCCTTAAATTTCAGGAGGATGGTGGGCAGGAAAAAAGTTTGCTTGAGTTTAACAGTTGACCACTTTAAATTCTCTTAGTAAGTCGGTCTCTCTTGGTAGTGTAGGGTATAGGTTCAGTTGTAGAGGTTCCTTAAATTTCAGGAGGATGGTGGGCAGGAAAAAAGTTTGCTTGAGTTTAACAGTTGACCACTTTAAATTCTCTTAGTAAGTTGGTCCATAGCTCTCAACCTTCCATCTCCAAAATGAGGAACACTCGCCTTCATAATGTGGAACAAATGGGCAAAATGTGGAACACATACTGATGGCTTACTAACAACTTCAACTAGGAAGGTCATAGGATGGTTAAAATATGCTAGTTTTACTCATAAAGATCATCTTTTAATGAATTAATATGATTAATTTCTATCTACCATGGATTTCACTTAAAATATTCCTAACACTGAATGTGTGGCAGACTCTTTCAATGTGGAACTTTGAGGAACTTCGAGGAACATGAACTTTTTAAGACCCCAAATGAGGTACGTTCCTCATAATGAGGTACACTTGAGAGGTATGAGTTGGTCTCTCTTGGTAGTGTAGGGTATGGGTTCAGTTGTAGAGGTTCCTTAAATTTCAGGAGGATGGTGGGCAGGAAAAAAGTTTGCTTGAGTTTAACAGTTGACCACTTTAAATTCTCTTAGTAAGTCGGTCTCTCTTGGTAGTGTAGGGTATGGGTTCAGTTGTAGAGGTTCCTTAAATTTCAGGAGGATGGTGGGCAGGAAAAAAGTTTGCTTGAGTTTAACAGTTGACCACTAGTCTCAGGATAAGCCCCTAACTCCGGTCACCCAACAGCCAACGATACCCAGGGAAAGAAAGATTATAAGGATAACAATAACAGCCGTACATAGAAATAAATGGAAATTGTGGGAACAATGCATGCAGAATAATGCTCAGGAGGAGGAGGAGGAGTGAGGTGTAAGGGAAGGTAGGAATTGAACTATTTATGTAATCTTGGACTGATGGTAGTTATGAAGAAGAACATATGCGATGTAAAAATGTGTGTAACTGGCTGGAAACATGTTGATATGGTTTGTTTTCTTTTATATTAGGTATGTTTGCCTATGTCTTAAGTGATAATTTAATAAAGGTGTTAAAAAAGACTTACATGTGTAAGCTAATTGCTTCTGTGTCTCAAGCTGCGATCCACTGTTTAAAATGTGCTTATGATTCTGCTGATGCCGCTTCCATGGCTGTGGCCACTGTAACTGTCACGTGGATGTTGACTTGGCTGTGTAATCAAAACCTTCCAGAAGATGTTGAAGCTAAATTTTGAATTCCTCCTAACACAGAAGTTTAGTTTTTGGACTATTTACTGTAGAGGCTCTTAAGATTGTGATATGAGGGTTAGCTGATTCAAAGGATTTCTCAGATTGTTCTGCTTGCCTTCTTCAAGTTTGCCAAGGGGGTTTATGTTATCCCTACAGTCTTTTTAAAAAGCAAAATATTCACATGAAGTTGCTTGTAAACTAATTTTTGCATAACCAATGACAATGAGGTTCCAAAAAGAAAGGAGGACACCCTGCCTTGAATGACAAGACCCCACCCTGGCAAACTCTTTATCCTGCAAGAAAGTTTGAACCGCCATTTTTCTGGTTTCAGACAGATCGGTTCTGAAAGTAAACTCGCTCCTTTTCAAGGGATTCCACCTCATCCACAAGACCAGACTTCTCATCCTCCTATCCTTCAGCATCTGCTGTCTCATGAGGTGATAAAAGTGGTCCATTCTCATCAGCTAGGGGAAGGGATTTATTCCCGAATGCTTCTGGTGCCTAAGAAAGAAGATTCAGAAAGACCAATTCTAGATTTTTACTTTGTAAACCTGTTTGTGATAGTGGCCAAGTTTAAAGTGCTATCCCTTCATACTTTGTTAGCTTTCATTCTCCTTTTAATTTTTTTCTGATGACATTATATTTAAAAGATGCATATAGTCACATTCCTACAGATCCAGATTTCAGACATTTGTTAAATTTTTCTGTGTCTGGAGCACACTGCCAGTTCTCTGCAAAGGTATTTTCAAAGTGTCTAGCTCCTTTGATAGCATACCAAGAAAAAATGTATAATAAACAGTGACATGGGATAAGTAGCTCCGAAGTTACTTTAATTAGCGCTTTTGTCTTATAAGTTTTCTAAGACTTCAGATCTGATCATATAGGATGAAAGAGCTACTTGTCCAGTGTCATTGTTTCCTATACATTTTTCTTGGTTTCTTGTTTTGTCTGATCGTTTGATAGCCTACTGTAGACTGAAAAGGTATTCACATTTCCCTTAGTTTGATGACTTGCTTATCTTTGCAGTATTTGTAAAAGTGTCAGGAATCTCTCACCTGCGTGTGGGATCTCCAACAAAAAGTGGTGTTCCAGAAGAACATACAAAATTCTTGTTTGATTCCTTCTTACAGGATTATTTTCCTGGAATTTCTCTGTGACACTTCAGTTCAAAGAGCTTTTACTTCTTAGGAAAAAAGTAGATCTGTATCTGGATCTATTCTGAATTTTTTCCACTCAGACTATGGCCTCAGCTAGGAAATATCTCAGGATTTTGGTTTTCATGGCTTCAGTGATTTTCATGGTTCATCTAGCAAATCTCCACATGAGAAAAATACAATGGTACCTGCAATCTGCACAGTCCCAGTATCAACATTCCAGATTCCTGTTTTGGACTTTGTGAGAAATGAGATTTATTTGGTAACAAGACTAATTCTATCAAAATACAGGTATCCCACAGATGACTCATACTTTGCTAGTGGATCAGTTTCTATGTGAATTAAAGTGCAGGGTCATTGGGACAGAAAAGATAGACCAAAACACATAAGTATAAAAGAGGTGTTGGCTTTTATAAATGCTGTCAACTCATATATGGTCCCTGGACCATTACAGGTGTTTACAGACAACACCACAAGAGGACTAGATGTTAATTTATGTGCAGACTAACAGTGGTAGTCTGGGAAATAGCTTTCCAGCACAGCTAACCTTTACAGACATCTCACATACTTACAGAGCAAAACTGTGTGGCAGACAAGCTGAGCAGGACCAAAACAGACCCTCATGAATGGAAATTGAATTGGGGGTCTTCCAGGAATTGATCCAGCAGTGGAGAACACCTCAAATAAATATCTTCATCTCCACTCTTAACAATTTGTTGCCAAAATTCTGTTCCAGGGTTCTATGCAAGAATACCTATAAGACAGATGCTTTTTCTTTTCCTTGGACAGTATGCTTTTCCATCTTTTCCATTAATATGCAGGGTCATTCTGAAAATTCAGAAGGACTTTCTAAAGATCACTGTGGTGATGCCTTTCTGGCCCAGGCTATAGTGATTCTCTCTTCTGCTAGAAATGGCCAGGGGCAATTATCACAAGCTTCATCACAGACTGGACCTGCTCACACAGGACAAGGGGTGTTTAATACATCCTGACACCCAAACAACTGCAACTAAACTGCCTGAATGATAGAATCTTAATACAGTTTAGGCACTTATTTTCTGATGATGTGCAGTAGGTAAAAACGAGGCAACAAAATCTGCTACTATAAAATCATGTCTTAGCAAGTAGAGATGATTTTCTAGTTGGTACTATGAAAGGAACCAGCACACTTTCAGGGCTACTGTTTCGCTGTTTCTACATTATATGGCTGAGTTACTATCCTCTGGCCTGTCTTACACCACCATCAAGGTTCATTTGTCAACAACTTCATCATTTCTGCCCATGGATCCCCTTTTTTTAATGCAATCTCATGTGAAAATGTTTTTGATAGGGGGTGTTCCATACAAAGGTAATATAAATCAAGTGGTTCCTGCTTTGTATTTTAATTTTTTGTTAGTTAATCTAAGTCCTGCTTCATGCTCATCTGGAAGACTTGAGGATGAGATTCTTAACATGGAAAATTACTTTACTCCTGGGCAATAGCTAAAATCTGGAACAGCCTTCCTCTGGCCATTTTCACCATTTAAAGCACTGCTTCCTTCAAAACATCTCTCCTTAACCACCTTCACTCCATCTGGATCTACAACTGTACTACGCCTCCACTTCCATAACCTAGCTCTTTAGTCCCCTCCTATCATTCCATACCTGCTACTTCTTCTGTCATCCCACTTCCTGCCACACATTTTCCCTTCCTTTCCTTTACTCTTTTCTAGCTACTCCTTCCCTTGTCATCCTTCTCCAGTTCTTTCTCACAATCTCCCTATTCACCTTTACTCCATCCACTAGCTATTCCTCACATTTTCCCCCAAAACTCTTTCCCGACTTCTTTTCTCTTACTCACCTACTCCTTTAATTTGGGAGCTAGTAATCACTTAAAGCAATTGTAGCCTGAAACTATACCATAATATGCTCACTAAGTATTTGATATAATATAACCCTTACTGCTTTGTCGACTATTTTTGAACTACTTTATAATAGACTATACTGTGCTTTTTTATATTCTAAATGTTCTACCTTTTATTAAGCTTATTGTTATGCTTTGTATATTCTAATTACATTTTTGTGGAGTTTTTCTCCTTGGGTCCCTACTGAAAATGCACTTTTCTTGGCCCAGTAGACTATCCCAGTCAACAAACGCTAATAAATAAACAAATAAAACTGTTTTTGATTGCTCTGACATTTGCAAGAAGAACATCTGAGTTGTGGGTCAACAGTATCTCATTTTCCACAAAGATAAGATTTCCTTGAAAACTAAACATTCATTTATGAATAAAGTGGTGTCCAAATTTACTTTAAAACAGGCTATCTGCCTGTCTTCATTCCAGAAACTAAAATTGAGGAGAAAAGGATATGCAGTACCTTCAATGTCTGCAGATAATGCAGGTACTATCATGGCAGAACAAATGTTTTTGATACTCTGATCTTTTGTTCACTGCTTCTGATGGTAAAGAAGAAGGACAACCTGTGTCAAAGCAGACTATTTCTATGTATGTCAGTGTGAGGACGTATACATATATATATAGGTCTATGTCAGATGATTGAGTTTTCAGAAACTTCAAATTTATATGGTCAAGATCATATGAGCAAATTTCCGAAAACTCGAACATCAAAAAAAAAAAAAAAAAAAAAAGAAAACCCACAAAAAAACATAAAAATCTACCTTTTTATGTTTTTGCGGGGGAGGGTGCAAGCTCCCCTGCACCCCCCCCACACACCTTGCAAATTAAATATACCAACTCCAAAATCACATTACAGTGAGGACAAGAGTAAATTCCCTGATCCGCACTGTACCCCGATCTCCATTCAAAAGCTTTGAGGTTTCAAAAACTCGATCATATCACAGTGGACAGATATTGCTCTTATAAATTTAGAAAGCATATTTGGTTTTGTATTAGTCTGAATTTTCTGAATGATATGAATTGGAAAGTCAAATGTCTGTAATTATTTAGTGACTTCAATCCCTCCTGAGTTGCTAGAAAAACAAAAATTTTTTGATGACCAGACTGAAAATATGAGGCAAAAATCTGGAAAGTGGAGAGTTATGGCACAGATTTGATTATGCACGCACAGGGATCATTTGCATACTTCTCAGTCAAATCAGTCTATGCATGATGTCATCATTCTTGTGTCATTTGCATATGACATCTCTCCCATTTTCCATTCTAGTTAAGCTAGCCATGCCCACACCTGCACAGTCCATCTTGGGGGTGTTACAAGGATAACCACCTGAACTACGATATACAGTTTTTCTAAAAAATTTTTACACCTTGTGCCCCTCATCATAACTCTGCTCATTCATTCCCCATTTCTGGGTATGAAAATAGACATCATCCTGGCAGCCATGAGGGATTAACCTAACCTGACCCTCACCAACTGACATGTGCATTGAGAGATGTGAGGTGTTTTTATACTATGCCCTGCGCACATTCACACTGCAGCACATGCAAAGTAAAGTTTACTAAAAGATTCTCAACCCGTATGCTGTATGCACTACACCTCTCTGGTAGTTGTTCATATTCTAGTGGTCTAGACCCCCCCCCCCCGATGTAACTTCCACCTTCTTTGGCTGCCTTCTCCAGTACTGGGATCACATCATTCCTAAGTTATTTGTGTAACAATTAAGATTATTGTTCTTTGCACTGTGGACCTGGTTGTGGCTTAAAGGCATATTTTTTCTACATATTTATTCCCTTTGTGCCCGCCAATCACTGAGCCTCCCATTATTGATCTCTACCTCATCCACTTATTCCCCCTTACTGGGTATCACCGTCATGAAGGCAAGAGTTGACCACAGGGGCTATTATGCTTGCAATCATGAAGGTGATTTGTGTCATTGTTGGCATCCTGACAATGTTGGCTTTTCTAGAAAGGTCCTAACCCCACTTCTGATGGCTGTCATGACCACCCACATCACTGACCATGGGGCCTCCTATACCCTCCTCGTATATGTATGCACCTCCACCTACATTGTAATTAAGGCTGTTGTTATATGACCATTTTCAGTGACATCCAAACCTCTACTTGTATGGTAATGATCAAACAGCAAAAAATACCCCTTTATCCCCCTAGGCTTGTCAAGTCTGTATCAGCCACTTACTACCATCCTCTCCTACCTGGATTTTACAATACCCACAAGGTATTATTTGTACTCAAGCCTTCTTGGTCATAGTCAGGGCTTTAACTGTTTATGGCAAAGTGCTGGGCCGTGATGTCAAAAAGTTAATCTATATTTGTGTGGAAAAGATTCATCATTTTAATGGATCACCAATTTTTAGGACAAAGAAATAGATGCGTGTAATTACTACAACATGGCTGTGGTATTGGACACGTTTTTCTCAGAAACAACTCCTCTAGTATTGAATTCAAGGGGACAAGACAACATGGGAATGCTGATGGACTGCCATGACTGATGTATGAGACAAGAGCTGAGTTGGCTTAGTGGGCTAATGCACAACAACTGAGCTTTGTAGATCTGCTGATGTCTTTAATGGGGTGATAAATCCACCCAGAGAATGCTCAAAACTGCTGTAATTGCATGCATATATGACAAAGTCATAAAAGATTACCTACATTAAGTTATTCACAATACACTGCATTCACAGATAGGAAGAAATAGTTATCCCCATGAGAAGAAACATAACTGTGCAGCTCTGGACTGGAAGTTGCTCCTAAGTTATGTGTTAAAGAATTACACACTTTACATGGCAGGTACTTTGGGACTGTGAAAATGAAGTCTGGCTCATCTGTGTGCAATTACAAGCAAACTGAAGAGTTTGTAAAAAGTATCCAAAGCCAAATGGTGCAAAATGGCAAAAAAGTATCATGGCAGCATATTCATATTGATTTTGTAAGTCCATTTGCAGAATCAGTGTTCTTAACTGCTGTGGTTGCAGACTCGAAAGGGCTAGAGGTCATCTGCATTAAATCAGCTGTCTCAAGTAAGATTGATAGAGTACTGCAGTATTTACAATGCATGGCCAACCTAAACAGGTTGTTGGTGACAAAGGACACAGTTTCTCCTAGTAAAGTTTAAGACCTTTTAAAAGAAAATGGAATAAAGAGCTTCATATCTTCTTGCCATCATCCATATTTAAATGGACTGGCAGAAAGGTTTATCCAACATTCAAGTAAGACTTAAAACTATGAGGCCCAGTCACAAATCATTATAGTTCAAAAGTAGACACATTTCTCTTAGCATATCAAAATGTACTGCATGTACCCATTAATTCTTTGCCAGCAAGCTCCATGACGCATGGAGATGAAGCACTAACTGCAACCCAGACAACCTGTATTTGACTAGCGTGACTTTCTAAAGAGTGAGCTGGGGGATAGGAAATATACATGTATTCTGTTTTTTCACCTATCCCAAGGGGAGGGAAGGAGTGTTAAGCAAAGGATGATAGCCCCAGTTGTGAAACCAGGAGGCATGCATCCTACACTACAAGTAATGGGGCATGCATTGATATTCTCTACCTTAATGCCCTTAAGTAATGCACATTTGGCATGGGATAAGGGAATGGGTATGACATAAAACAGAAAAATCCATACGGCTATTAATGTGATGCTACACTTTGATGCTTCAGCCTTCTCTTAGACAGTGACAAAAGTATCAGCTTATGTCTGGGAGGTCAGGAGTAACTACCTGAAGGCAAAATTGTGGAGATCCACTTGTGGTGGCTGGTGGTCTGCTCTACCACACCTTCCCCCTGGCTAAACACCTACCAAGAACTATAACACCATATATTTAATCTTCTTTTCTTACCTCACTTTGTTACTTCCCTACTCTCCCCTATTCTGCTAACATGAAGTCTTTCTCACCCATCAATCCTGACTCCATTTGCCTAACATTCCATCTCCACATCTTCTACCCCTCACTGCTAGTCCTATCCACCAGGCCCACAGTACTTTGTTGTAGCTCTTACTGTGTTGTACATGTATTCATTGTACTTGTTTAGTTCTTGAATGCAGTGCATGCTATGAAGCAACTCACCTGTACAACTGATCTGCTGACTGCTACTTAATTATACCTTAAGTAATTGCCAGACTGAATATTCTTTTGTTTCTGTGCAAACCATTTTTCCCATTTGCATTAATGTGTAAATTAAACTTCTATGCTGGAGCTTTTCTCTTCAAGCCTCCCTTGAAAAGGGGTTCTGCCCAGTTGGAATGCCCTGGTAAACAAAAGTAAATAAATGAATAAATAGATCTGAATTGTTCCCATAAAAAAATTTAAAATGAGAATAAGAAATGTACAGGACAAGGCTTAAAGCTGAAGTACCAATTGAGATTAAATAAAAGAACCTGAATGCGTAGTCTGCTCATTTTTTTACTATATTATAAAGCAAATAACAAGAATATAAGTAAAAACTGAATTGTAGATTTTAAACGCCATTAGTTTTATTTAACTTAATCTTCTTAATTTGAAGGCATAATGCTTTAGATGTAGTGCTCTTTTGGCTTCTAGTGGTAGCAAAATTCTTGATAAACATTTATTTCACTATTCACTGTTCAAACAATGTTTAACTGACATGTGTTTTGATCACTACATGAATTGTTTGAAATATATCTGCTGTAAATTTGTGACTTTGCCTTTATCTCCCTCATGCATCAAGGATGAAGTTAGTTAAAATAAGTAGTGGATACAGAAGGCACAGACCCTTCTTTGTTGATTGCCTTGGTCGCACTAAGCTAATAGCCTCTTTTCAGGGTAAATGCAATGTGACATTCATACTGACTAGGGGAACATCTGGCATGGCATCAGAGAAGTTGACATATTCTTTTTGCTTCTGGAAGTACTCAGGTCGTCCATAGGGTGGCTTCAGTACGAAACATGAAAGCAAAGATGCCATTTCGGCAGATTTTCCTGCAATTTTGGCTAGCTCTTGTAAGACTGTGGTAACAAGTTTGTCAGATGGAAATCTGCAGGATGAAAAATTAAAAGTATTACTTGCAGAAAAAACAAGTCTTCCAAATCTAAAACTATTCCACTGAGTCAAATTACGGAGGAAATAGAACTGGAAGCAGGTGCTACCATGGAGATGACAATGGATGTTAGTAAAAGTCATAGTTCGACTGTGCGTCCTGTTTGGCAGTCTGACTCTGTGCAGCCTGTAGATACAATGGCTAATTGTAGGAACAATACTGTTTCTTATGTGCAAGTATTTTGGAGAGTGTCTGCTGCTCATTCCAGTATACCCACACATTCAACTATATCGCTGGCTGTTAGAATAACCTCAGAGCATAATATCAGCTCTAACAGATATGAGGTATGGAACAATTGTGGTACCATTAGGTATTACTGCAAAATGCTTTCTTGCCTTTATACACGTGGGTCAAGCAATTTTTTGAACTAATATTTGAGACTGTCATGTTAGCAGAGACTTTTATTAGCAAATGAGAAATAAAAACATTATTTTCCATGGGCTGAGTATTCCATTGTCTGTGTGAATATTGCTCCTAAATGTCACATAATTATTCAGTTTATAACTACAGAAGTCAACATTGTTGACATTGAATGTTTTTTGTTTTTGTTTGTTTTCATTGAAAACAGATTCATGATGTTAAAAATACTTGACAGACAACTTTGGAATGGTGGTTGGAATTTTGGTTATCCTCAAACAAAAGAAAAGGACATTTTGTCATATACCAAGTTTAGTTCATATAAGGAGAAATAGGACATACAGGTTTTGTTTTTTTGTTCTATGTATTTTGTTAGTGACTGTGATAAAAGAAAAAAATGCTTTCAGCATGGGAGAAGGTGGACATAATGAAAAAATTGTGAGGTTTGTTTCTAGAAAGTAGAAATATGTTGGGTATTTTTTGTTTGACTGCTTTCAGATAATAACAGTTGAGAAAAATGGTTTATTGTCACAAGGACATAACACTCCTCTGAATAATAAAACTGTTTTGCAAGACAGAAACACTGAAATATGTACAGATAAGTGAAGATATCACTAACAGTATTTCAGCATCGAAAGAAGCAGATAGTAGAAGATAACTGGTATTAAGTGATGGCATTGATGCATATGTGAGTGGGGGAATGAATAATTCTACAGGTAAAAAAGAAGGCAACAACGAAAAATAGAACAATGGGTACTTACGTTTCGCAACCAGATTTTTGCAGTAATGCTGGTTGCTTCTGTTTACATTAACAATTCGTAATAAAGTCTTGTAAAGCTAAATAACTTGTTTTGTATTATATTTTCAAGTTTTCTGAATATTTAACAATGAAACGGCTGATAAAACAAGTGTTTAAAATAGGTTTCCCATTTTACCGGCAGCATGTCATGTTAACTCAGCATCTCCCACGTTACTTCATATGTGTTCCTTTTCCCGTGCGCCTTTTCTCGTGCTAATGAAATGTTGTCAAAGCTGCAGTGAAGGTTTTTGAAAGGAATATAGTAATTTACATGCTATCAGTAAAGTGCTTTAATTATAGGTCAGTAAAAATGAGATTGTGTGATTACCAAAGACAGATAAGGAGGCAATTCAACTGTTACAACAGTACGGAATTATAGCAAGTTTTAAGGAATGTAGTTCAAGACACGATATGAAGTTATACTATGGAAAACAAGTCTTTTGGAAATGCATCTCTGCCAAATGCTACCAGCATGTCAGAGTTCGGCAAGGTAACTTTTTTGAAGGAAGTAGACTATCTTTTACAACCGCTGTTCGTTTCATGTACTGTTGGAGTAAACAGTTAACAAGCATTAATTTCTGTCATAAAGAACTGGATATGTCTGACAACACTGTTATCGACTGGAGTAATTATTTAAGGGATGTACTATGGAGTTGGAAAAACAAGAAAAAAAAAAAAACAAATTGGAGGGCCAAAGCATGTAGTGGAAATTGATGAGAGTTTATTTACTCGTCGGAAAAATAACAGTGGTCGAATCCTCCCTCAAAAGTGGATTTTTGGAGGGATCTGTAGAGAAACAAAAGAAACATTTGTAGTACAAGTGCCAGATAGAAGTGCATCCACATTGTTTAACAAAATAAGGGAGTAAATCAAAGAAGGCAGCATTATTTATTCAGACTCCTGGAAAGCATATCAAACTAAACAACTACAAGAAGCTTGCTTCAGCCATGATATTAACCACAAGTACAATTTTGTTGACCCAGACACTGGAGTGCATATCCAAAATGTAGAAAGAATGTAGGGCTCCGTAAAATGGAGAAACAAGAAACAGCGGGGCACTGCACATCACCATCTACAATCGTATCTTGTTGAATATATGTGGCGCAAAACACAACTGGCATATTCAAAAGACTGCTTTGTAGAACTGTTAAAAGCCATTGCCAACAACTTTCCTCCACAAAAAAACAGAACAGCGACTACCCGACCAACTTTTTCTCAGCTTTCAAAACCAAAAAGCAGTACAACACCCACTGAACAATCCACATCTTCAGAACTATCTACACTAAAAAACAATGTAACAGCAAATGAGGAATCCACATCTTATCAGATTGACAATACATCTCTGTAAACCCATAACACCTATCACAATCAATGACATTCAAAAATATGGTATGCATTGTATTGAAAATAGAAGTAAAACAGTAGTGTGAATTTACTACATTACATTGCATGTCTCCCATTCACTGTCATCTGCTTAACCATTAAACACTTTACCTGAATAACTAAGCATGTCTCCATTTTCTTCTTTTCAAAGAAAACGTTCAGGTAATCCAAGAATAATCGTTGCGACTTTGTTCCATTTCTAATTTTACCAATAGAAAAGTACAATTGAAGAATACATGTCCTAACAGCACCTAACATCGCACAATAACTCCCAAAGTGCTTTCTGGTGAAACACATGTACAAACGCAACCATGCCGATCGGTGAATCCGATGCTCGACGTCTTTACAGCTCACTACCCACAATTCCAAAAACTGTACTTCTTATTCATTTGAAAAAGCACCAGCAATATCCCAGCACACTTTTTAAAACTTCACCCTTCCCTGATACACTACATTTTTGACATTTAAGTTAACGTGAACAACGTATGCCTTATCTCAAAATCTGGTTGAGATAACACATAAGTACTGAACAATGTGCTAAAAATCTGCAAGGAATAGGAAAGGATACATTGTTATTCTGTTGTTTAAATGTAAACAGCATTATAAATGTGATTATGCATACTATTGCCATGGAATTCTGAAATGTAAATAAATAAATGCAGACTGTATTTGTTTACTTCTTCTTCTTTCAGCTTTTCCCGGTTAGGGGTCACCACAGCGGATCACCTGTCCGCTCATGATTGGCAGTGGAGTTTTTACAGTGTTGAGTTGCCAGCCTGGCGCCCAACCTTCCATGGAAGGCGCACACACTCATGCATTGGGCCGATTTAGAGTATCCAGTCCACCTACAGCCTGTCTTTGGGATGTGGGAGGAAACTGGAGCACCTGGAGGAAACCCACACGATCACAGGAAGGACATGCAGACTCCACACAGAAAGGCACCCCAGCCGAGGATTGAACGAGAGAACCACTTGCTGTGAGGCGGCAACACTAACCGCTGCACCATTGTGGCCGCCCAGACTGTATTTTTTTACTGGACATTAAAAAGTAATTCCAAGTAAAGCAGCAACAAATTGAATGCTCTTGGGGTCAGAAAGTTCTATGTTCATTCAGAGTTGATAGATGTTGTGGTATTTTTTACTATATAAATCTTTATTTAAACTGTTAGACATGATAATAGGAGCACCATGTAGATTCATTATATGTGATTTTGTCTTTCTATTATTTATTTATTTGCTTTTATTTATCAGGAAAGTCTGTCTGGGAACTGAAAAGCCACTTTCAGGGGAGGCTCGGGGAGAAAAGCTCCAAAACAAGGATAGAAATACATTTTGGCAATTCAAAAGAAAAATGGTACACAGACATTATTTACAAAGTAGTTCAAAGCAAATATTTAACAAACACGATTTACAAAGCATATCAGATTAAGGAAATGCATGTTTTCTAGATCCTGTGAGCAAGAATAAAAATACTATGTTAATACACTTGCATAGTATCTATAGTGGGCAGAGATATGATTGCATAATTAAAACTGTAGGTATGATACAGATGCATATTTTATTAGTTGCTAGATGATATTTTAGGGTGAATTTGAATTGTTACAGGTTAAAAAACCTGCTGTGGTTTGGAAGTTTGTTCCATGCCTTAGAGAATAGAGAGTCACTGTAATTATTATTAGATTTATTTGCAAAGTTAGTTTAAGTTCTGTGGATCTTTGGGTTCTGATTGGTATATACCATTGGATGAGATTTGACAGTGAGGGTGTTGAAAGTGGATGGTGAACTATTTTGTATGCTGTGAGTAGCTGGGAGAGGGTAATGTGTTCCAGTTGAAGGTGCTGAGTGTAGTGAAGTGATGGGAGCAGTTTGGGATGCTGCAGGCAAATGTGCTAATTTTCTGGAAGGTGCTTTCTAGTTTGTGTTTGGTGGAAGAGGTGAGATTTGTGAATATTGTTGAGGCATGCAGGAGAGTCGAAGGAGAAGGGAGGTGGCAACTGCTTTTTATTTGATAGATATAGGTAGCAAATGGTGCAAGCGGCTACACTGAGGTATTCAGCTGGCAGGTTGCCAGAAGCTAGTGTTGTGGGTTTTAATTTTTGTAATGTATTTTTTAATGGTATTTGGATGATTTTTAGGTTGAGTTGGGGTGTGGAGCTATACTCGGGGGGGGGGGGGTTAGGTGGGGTGGGCATAGGTTGTTATTGTTTGAATTAAGTAGAGTACTGAATATGAAGTGCTTGTTGAATTTGTCTGCAATGTCCCTGCTGGTTTCAGAAAGGAAAAGAGTTCTGGTGAGTTTTCTTCCTGGTTTTAGGAGGTTGTTTAAATTTTGCCAAAATCTTTTGAGTTTTTTTTTTTTTTGTATTTAGGATCTAGTATGTGGAGATGAAGTTCTTTTATTATAACAAACTTGTGCCATTGTACCGTTTCTAAGTCATCAATATCTATCTATCTATCCAGGTAGGATTGGGTCCTAGTTTTGACTTATTGTTTCTAGGCATTATCTATTGTCTCTCATGAGTTATTTAGTTGGATGGGTTAGCCATGATGGAGAATTTATTTTCACTCTTTTATATCTTAGTGGGGCTTGTTGGTTTAGTACTTGTATAACTTGCTTATATGTTCCTATAGGTTTGAAAAGTTGGGAAGAAGTTTTTGCTGTACTACAGGCCTATGTTACAGTGAATATACATATAGGGCCGGATTCAATAAAGCCTAAACTAAATGTCCATTAAGTATACACAATATGCATTCAAGAACATTCTTATCGCATTTTGTGTGCTTTCTGGTCACTCAGAAAGGTTTTACTAAGTGTACATATAGTCTACACTTTGTGATAACCTTTATGAATCCCTGTCAATATTTAAAGCTGCAAGAATATCAGTAGGAAAACTAAAATTAGGAGGAAGAGGGTGTGAGTTATGTCTGTATTGTGTATTCACTCAGAACGGTGTACTCTTAGTGTACACTTGGTGTAGGCGTTATTAAATCCTGGGGATTATTTTGATGGGTGATTTAAGCTGTGTTTTGCATAAGTGTTAAGGGTAACATTTAGAGTATTAAACTTCTTAGGGAGATTCCAGCATGTAATCATTGACTGGTTGGGTTTTAGACATTAATTAATAGAAATGAAAAGATTAAATACTGTGGCATTGGCATCTTACACTGACATCTGTTTAACATCTTGGCCATCATAGTGAGTTAAGCATAAAAGAAGTATAAAAATATTTATAAGTAGAAGCATGAATTTTACATAAAAAGAACATAAAAAAGTCCACATGGAAATCCTCTGAACAACTGTACATAGTTTTGATGGAAATAGTACGTTTGAAAGACTTTTACTTTTTAATATCAAGAGAATAGGCACATTACTATATGCACTGTGATATATCGAGTAAGACAATATACAATGAAATATCATCTTTTTATAGTAAACGTATTAGAAAGATAGTCATTTATTAGCTATCTCCCAAAATGATATTTTGCCTAGAATGGATACCTTTCTTGAAAGTATGTATAATGATTTCCCTATGCAAGAAAATCATTGAACAAGTCCTATAACCTCAGATGAAGAAATATGATAGATTCATAGGTGTGTACTAGGCTAATGGCCCTGGAGCATTTACAAGCCTAGCCCATAGAAGTATCCTGGCATCATGCCGCTCCATGTTAGTTCCTAGTGCCTCTATCAAGTAGACCCACTGGAGTGATCCCTGGGGTGAACTTTCTATTACCCATCCACTCATCAAGATTTCTCTTGAAGAGGGACAGCAAGGTTATCTGCTTGACATGTATGGGAAGTCTATTCCAGAGCATGGGCAGTCTGGGGTTGAGGAAACTGTTCCTCCAGCACATTCTGTTGATTGTGGTAATGAGGCTGAGGTCTCTGGAGCATGTGGTGCGGAGGGATTAAGATTTCTTTAGATGTTGCATTTCTAACAGAGCTAGGTCAGACATTGCTTTGTAAGTCAAGCAAAGATCGCCTACATATGAGACATAGAATAGCTTGAGTCATGTGAGTCTGTCTGTGAAGGTCATGTGTTTAATGCATAGGATCCTCTTCGTATGGTGCTTCTGTGCCCTCTCCAGCTGTTGCAGGTGTCTAGTGAGGTACATGTCAAATGGAGCATTATACTCAATGATTGATCTAATGAGGGAAGAGTAGAGAGAGATGATGACCTCTTTCTTCCTGGATGCAAAACCCTTGGTAATGAGATGTGCCACATAGAAGAACTATCTGACCACAGTGGCAATGTGGTGGTCGAAGGAAAGATTGCTGTTAACTTCTGTCCCCAGATCTCTTATAATGCCTTCAGTGTTCAGTGGGCTCCCATCGATGTGGTAATTAGTGGGAACTGTGTTTTTATCAAAGGGGATGACGACACATTTTTTGGCGTTAAGCTTAAGGCCATGGTTTCAACACCAGTCATTGGTCTCAGTGAGGCCTTTCTGTAGGATGTCTGCACCACTTGGGGAGTTAATAATGGCTCCCAGCTTACAGTCATCTGTGGACTTCTGAGAAGTAGATACTGAACAGGAGAGGACCCAGGACAGATCCCTGTGGGACTCCACTCATGCCTGGTCAGCAGTCTGACTTGGAGTTCGCTACTTTCACACTATGTGTTCTATCTGTGAGCCAATTTCCAACCCACCTAGTGATACAGGGGTTGATGCCTAGTTTGGTGAGTTTATCAATAATTCTCAAGTAAGGAATGGTATCAAAGGCCTTGGCCAGAGCGAGGTAGGCTGTATGCACTACCTTACCTTCATCCACAACCCTGGTGACTGACTCAAAGAAGTCAACCAGGTTGAGCAGGCATGATCTCCCTTTCACAAAACCAAACTGCATGGGGTCTAGTGTTTAGAGATTTCCTATATATTTGTTAATCAGGTCCATGGTGATGCGCTCCATAGCTTTACATATCAGACTCGTCAGGCTAATGGGGTGATAATTCCAAGGGTCTGTAGTCGCTTCCCCTTTGTGGAGAGGAATGACTGTAGCAGTGCGCTATTCAGTAGGGTCAAAGCCTGAGGTGAGGCTGTGAATGAGCAGGGCACACAGATGTGGTGCAAGTTCACTTTGTAGCTCATGTAGAACACAGCCAGGGATATTATCGGGTCCCATGGAAGCTGTATTCTCGGCCTTGGACAAAGTTAAATAAAATATTAAAATAGATGATCTCCAATGTATTCTAGCAAAAGTCCCTAATGAGTCTTGACAAGGTCCTAATGGTATTCCTTGTACCTTTTATAAGCTCATGGATTTCATGAAGAAAATAATTTTTCTTAAACATTAAATGAATGGTTACTTGAGAGAATTTTCTGTGAGGATATTTGTGAAGGTGATATTCAAGGAGACATGGTTGGAAACCTTTAATTTTGAATAATAATGATTATACATTCTTTGCAAACTCTTACAGTACAGGTTAAGTAAAGTATTGTACAATAAATTACAAATGGGAGTTTTTGGAATTACAGGGGAAACCCTTACAGGATATATTATTATTATATTATTATTATTATTATTATTATTATTATTATTATTATTGAGAGGTCATACATTGTATAGGTTTGGAAAACAATAATGCATTGTTGTTAGCATGCAGTATTTAAAAATGATATGATGCAATCTCACTACCACGAGGAGCATATTCAAGAGTCCTAATATAAGCGATAACATTAGAACTGTATTATACCCCCAAAAAACACTGAAGGCAACAGAGAACAGAGTCACAGATGAGCGTAAAACAGTTTAATCCATGCTTTCGTTAATCAGACTTCTTCAGAAATACAAACCTTTGTAAAACTTCCATGTATATATACTTACACTCTTCACATACACACACCCACTGGATCTTTAATTACATTAATTCAGTAAAACAATTAGACAATAAAAGTTAAATCTTAAAAAACTGAAGTGAATAAAACTAAGTGAAACAGTTGAAAGGGGGCTCCAAACCCCCTTTCATAAGAATATTTTCTATCCGATAAAAAAACATTTTATGTTGATGTTGTCATTTAGACCAGGTTGGCTATCTGCCCCTAACCTCAATTGCCACAAGGTCTCTCTCCTTTTTACCAAATTTTTCATGTTACCACCTCTCAAGGCGTTATCTATGTGTTCAATAATAGAAAAGGAAAATTTCTTAAACAAATCGCAACAAACAGAATGTCTGTATAGGGCACTGTTTTCATCCTTACTCCTAATAGCATAACAATGTTCCTTTATCCACTTGTTTAGCTGTCTAGTAGTCATCCCAATATAAAAGGCTAAACATCCGGAGCATAGGGCAATATATATCACATTAATGGTGTGGCAATTAAATCTACCTGGTCCAGAAATAGTACGACTCAAATGTGACAAACTAATGTACAGTCCCTCATGAATGTATCTACAAACACTACAACTAAAGCATTTGTACATACCCTTAGGTCTATCTGAGGAAGGAAGAGACGTACTGTTTTCATCCTTCTCCTGTAAGGAAACCTGAAGGAAACCAACATCATCTCTTGTCATTTGTGAGGCTTTAATGTACTGTCCTTTGGGGATGTTGTGTTTCACAAATCTAGGGTGGTTGCTGTAGTAGTGTAAATAATTACTGACATATGTATTTTTCCTATGCATACTACTAGTGACATTTTATCAGGGGTACTCCAGCTCAGCTTGACATCCAAATAATTAACTTGGTGACCATAGTCACCCAAAGTAAAGTTCAAAAAATTACTACTTGCATTAAGTTGTTCTAAAAAATACTGTGTAGTTTAATAGGTCCCTTTATAATAAAAAATAAATCATCAATAAATCTACAACTCAATCCAAACCAGCATTGTTGAAAAACATGGTTATTTCCTCAAAAAAATGGATCTTCCTGATCAAATCCATTCGGAGCTTTGAAAAACCTGAGACCCTTAGGAACTATCTTAGACAAGATGCAACGATCAAAATACTTGTTTTCCACTACAAGAGCTCTGTATTTTTTCCTCTTCTGGAAGTGTTACTGATAACATTTCTTTATACTTGGACAAATTGTTGAACCCTTTGGTTCAAAAGTTACCTTCATACATTAGGGATTCATGGTCGTTTTTAAACCAAGTGAGGTTGTTCAGTTTGAGTGATAATGGTGTTAACATTGATTTTTTTTATGTTAACAGTTGATGTAGTGTCACTATGTAATGCCATACTGCAGCAGGAGGGAGTAGAATTTGTGTCTAGTTTTTTACACAAATATACCACTTAGTCAGATTTGAGTGTTGACATTTGTACTTTTTTGTTAGAACATTTTTTTAGAGACAATTATTTTATGTTCAACAAAAAACACTATAAGCAGCTTCGAGGGGTAGCAATGGATGCTACAGTTGCTCCGACTTTTGCTGGATTAGTGATGGGCTGGTGGGAGAGGGAGATATTACCTACTATCAAGCTTGCTAATGAGATTTTATTTTATTGTAGATTTATTGATGATTTATTTTGTATTATAAAGGGGCCTACTGAACTACAGAGTATTTTTTAGAACAACTTAATGCAAGTAGTAATTTTTTGAACTTTACTTTGGGTGACTATGGTCACCGAGTTAATTATTTGGATGTCATGCTGAGCTGGAGTACCCTGGACAAAATGTCACTAGTAGTATACATAGGAAAATACATATGTCAGTAATTATTTACACTACTACAGCAACCACCCTAGATTTGTGAAACACAACATCCCCATAGGGCAGTACATTAATGCCTCATGAATGCAAGAGATGATGCTGGTTTCCTTCGAGAAATTGAGTTCATCACTGAGTTGTTTGTGAACAAAGGCTATCCCAGGATGGTATTGCAGAATATTGCATTAGAAATTTACAACAGGAGGGTGACAGATTTTCCACCCATTTTAACTAATGGATTTCTGGAGAAAAATGTTGTTATGAGGACTGGAGGCACCTCTTATGTCCCTAGGTGTGTTATTTGTATGTCTGTTGACAGTGATACCATCAAATCTGTGGTAAAGGACAATTGGAAAATTATTACTGGTAGCAGTGAATTTCAATCAGTTTTGGGGAATGTTCCTAATTTTGTATACAAGAAGATTAATGCCAATAAAAGTTACTGGAGAAGGATGAAAAGAGCACGTCTCTTCCTTCCTCGGATAGACCTAAGGGTATGTACAAATGCTTCAGTTGTAGTGTTTGTAGATGCATTCATGAGGGACTGCACATTATTTTTATTTTTTATTTTATTTTACATTTGTTAACCGGGCTAGTCCAACTGGATACATATCCATTTTCAGTGGAGGCCCGAGGAGAAAAGCTCCGCTAAAATAGTACTAATGCAACAGAAATAATACAATGCAACTAACTAATTATACAATGCAACTAGAGAAATTAAACCAACAGAAAATTATAAAGAAAATAACACAATAGTAATTCACAATGAGCAATATATCATAGAAAAAAAAAATTACAGAATAGTAGCAAATTGCTAGTTTACAGTGTTAAACGAAAAAACAGGCTTAAAAGTATTTACACAAAGAATAATAGTAACACAGGAATGGATGAAAAACTCACAGGGTGTGAGGTCATTTGATTTTAAATCGGGTAGAATAGAAGGCTAAAAGTATTTACACAAAGAATGAAAATAACACAGAGATGGTTGGAAAAACACAGGATGTGAGGTCATTTAATATGAAGTAGGGTTGAAAAGAAGAAAAATTCTGGTATTAAACATTAGTTGCTGAAGAGAATCAAGTAGTCTGGAATTAGTAAGTAAGCTGTGGGAAGGTAACAGAGTCAGTAGAAGGTGAGAATTATTAGTCAGGATTGTTGCAAGAACATAGCCAGTGGTTGGATAGGAAGAGTTTTAGGTTGGTTTTAAAACGTTGAAGTGATGTTAGGGAAGTGAGATGTTGCGGTAGTTGATTCCATATTAGTTTGTCACATTTGAGTTGTACTATTTCTGGACCAGGTAGATTTAATTGCAACACCACTAATGTGATATATCTTGCCCTATGCTCCGGATGTTCAGCCTTTTATATTGGTATGTCTACTAGACAACTAAACAAGCAGATAAAGGAACATTGAAAAACAAACTGAAAATATGCCTCTGTGCAAGTGAAGGTTCAAAATTGAATATACAAAAAGCACTTGCAAGATGTTGC
Source organism: Protopterus annectens (assembly GCF_019279795.1). Classification (NCBI taxonomy): domain Eukaryota; kingdom Metazoa; phylum Chordata; order Ceratodontiformes; family Protopteridae; genus Protopterus; species Protopterus annectens. The sequence goes on from NC_056729.1 coordinate 1,252,672,001, forward strand.
AATAAATTTCAAATGCTGCCAAGTGGTGAATTCCAAAGAAAACTTCCTTTTAATGACACAAATATAGGTTTAAGCGCTTTCGGCCATGAAAATGACCTTCATCAGAAACACCCATAATCCCAATGGCAAACACTTAAATACCCTTCAGTGACAAAAAATTACTATTCAGTTAACCAATTAATATATTTTATACAAATAACATACATAAACTAAAAACACTACTATAAGACACTCTGCTTGCATTTATTATATTTTGCTTTTCTACGTAAAACAACTTTATAATTCACCCCACTATTGAGACCAGGTTTGTTATAAGCATTGAGCAGAATCTGCCATTTGAGTCCTTTATATTCAAGCTTTTCTTCTTTGTCCTCATTAAAATCAGGAGAAACATAGTCTATTACCGAAAACAAAAACTCTGAACACTTTGAACAGTCTAATGAATGTTTAAACAATGCATTGTTGTAATCTTTCTTTTTTATTCCATAATAATGTTTATAAATTCTCCTTCTCAGTGATTTATTGTTTTTCCTATGTAGAAGGGATTACATGCTAAGCACTTTGTTATGTATACCACAAATTCTGAACTGCATGTAAACCTACTTGGCACTGTAATGATTTATTCATAGGTACTTAATTCTACATAAGTTCTCTCTGCTATAAATCTGCACTCTTTGCAGTCTAAACACTTATACATACACTTAACTCTACTATTGCTGGGTGCATGTTTATTTTTTAGAATCTCTTTAAAATTCCTAGCCCTTTTGTTAATGTATATAGGTTCTTCTCCCACTGCAGCCTTAACTTCTTTATTTGCTACTAAAATCCTCCAGTTATTATTAATAATTCCTTTGATAGCTTCACTGTCCACTGTAAAGATTAAGGGCATGGCCGCTTGCCAGTTCATATCCTGCTTTACCCTTTCTTCTCCTTCCCTAGTCTCTTTTCTTGAACCTTCCTATCCTAATAAATTGCTGACTATCTTACTGGGATATCCCCCATGCTTGAACCTCTCATGTAATTCTCCCACAAATCTATTTTGCTAGCATCACAAAGCAAATTACAATAAATGCAAGTAGAATTGCAGTTTTTATAAGTGTCTTATAGTAGTGTTTTTAGTTTGTTATTTTTGTTATTTGCTAGGAATTTTAAAGTGATTCTAGAAAATAAACATGCACCCAGCAATATTGGAGTTAAGGGTATGTATAAGTGTTTAGACGTAGATTTATAGCAGAGGGACCATTATGTAGAAGTACCTATGAAAAAAAAACATTACATTGCCAGGTAGGTTTACATGCAGTTCAGAATTTGTGGTATACATAGCAAAGTGCCTAGCATGTAATTCCTTCTACATAGGAAAAACCAACAGATCACCGAGAAGGAGAATTTATGAACATTATTATGGAATAAAAAAGAAAGATTACAACAATGCATTGTTCAAACATACATTAGAATGTTCCAAGTGTTCAAAGTTTTTGTTTTTGGTAACATACTATGTTTCTCCTGATTTCAATGGGGACAAAGAAGGAGAGCTTGAATATAAAGGACTCAAATGGCAGAGTCTGCTTAATGCTTATAACAAGCCTGGTCTCAATAGTGGGGTGAATTATAAAGTTGTTTTACGTAGAAAAGCAAAATACAATAAATGCAAGTAGAATTGCAGTTTTTATAAGTGTCTTATAGTAGTGTTTTTAGTTTATTATTTATGTTATTTGTATAAAATATATTAATTGGTTAACTGAATAGTAATTTTTGTCACTGAAGGGTATTTAAGTGTTTGCCATTGCGATTATGGATGTTTCTGATGAAGGCCATTTTCATGGCTGAAAGCACTTAAGCCTGTATTTGTGTCAATAAAAGGAAGTTTTCTTTGGAATTCACCATTTGGCAGCTTTTGGAATTTATTGCAACACCTTGCAAGTGCTTTTTGTATATTCAGTTTTGAACTTTCACTTGTACAGAGGCATATTTTCAGTTTGTTTTTCATTGTGCTATATTTTACTGAAAGATGCTTCACCTTGCTGCCAATGGAGAGGAAGAGGGGGAGGAGACATTAGATCTCACTATACATCCATATCCTATGGATACTCCTGACTTGGCAAGGCAAAAAGAAATTGAATTGCCTTATAAACCAACCAACAATGGAAACAGCAATAAATGGAGAGAATCGGTAAAAAATATCATGACCGCGCCAGTTATCAATCCAGCAAAAGAGGCAGAAGTCTTTTTGGTTCCATATGGCATGACGAGGGTCTATTTGAATAAAGGCTAATTATTCAAAGACTTGGAATCATCACTGAATAAGCATAAATGCTTACAATGGGACATTGCCTATTTTAAGTTTTGTTTGGAACTGCAAAGAGTGCCGAAGGACTTAAAAGTCAATAACAAACCAAGTGGCATATTTGGTTCAACATTTTTAAATAAATGGAACCAGGTATGTGAAGAAACCAGCTTAAAGTTAATAGAGCTTCTTAAGGAACATCAGGAAGAAGAAGAAAAGAAACTGGGCAAGTGGATAGAAGGTTTAGTGGACAAATTAACTTTGGCAGCTCCAGTTCAAGAAATTCAAGATTTTATGAATAAAATGCAAGATAAGATAGAAAAGTTAAGTTCTTTTTTAAAACTTAAAAAAGAGAAGAAAATCAATAGAGATCACATTACATATAACAGGAATGCAGGCAGTACAACCTTAAATGCTAGACAGGAAGTGGAAGAGGCTTTCTGAGGCAATACCTCAACACAAGTAACTGTTAAACAGTCTGTGGGGTAAGCATTCAGTGATAGTGAAGTGCAAGATGATAATCGACAACAGCAGCAGGGACATGGTCGTTTTTTTATCTCCCAGATGCTCCAAGAGAATAGAAGAGTGGAGATGCAAGCAAAATCAACCGTAGGGAGAAGCCAGCAGACATATAAGACTAACACCAGAGCAGAGAGGCAGAAACAGTTCAGCAGACAAAACCTGGTCAATGGTGGTGAAAACGTTGAACCAGGCAGGGATTTATCCACTTTTCCAGAGAGGGAACAACTGGCAGTCGAACAGGCAAGCCAGGTAATACCTAAGACATTTAAAATATTCAATTTGTCAGATAAACAGTTAACAATACATGAAAAACAAGTTTTAAGTAAAGGTCTTTCATTTATTCCATCGGGGGGGGGGGGTCTGATATAGTTAAAACTATTATAGACTTGAAAGATTTTACACGCAAGTTAAATTTAAAACTGTTATTTGGTCAAGAACAGGAATATGTAAAGAGTGACTTTAAAGAACCAAGTGTGTTTAACCCACCACTGCATGCTACTATTAAATCCTTTGAATATATTTGTGAAGTAGAAATTAGATGTTTGCTGCAACAAAAAAGCAAAAGAAAGTATTGTAATTTTACCAAGAAGCAAAGACAAAGTTTTGAAGCCTTAAAAAGTGATTCTTCCATCAGAATCATGAGAGCAGACGGGGGGGGGGGTCTATGGTGGTGGTAAATACAGTTGATTATTTCAGTGGTATATATGAGCTTTTAAAGGATGTGTATTCATACAAAAAAGTGACAAAGTTGGAAATAAATAAAGCATATACATATATTGATGAATGGTTGGTGGAGCAACTGGATAAAGGGGTTATTTTGGAGATTATGTTTGAATTTTGTCAGGTGAACAAACCCTAGGTTGGGTATTTCTTTGGAATATCCAAAGTGCATAAAAATGAGCAGAATCCGCCAGGGCATCCAAGTTAGAGCCCCTATCTAAATTTGTTGACAGGGCCCTGTTAAGGTTGGTACAAGGAACAAAGTCATTTATTAGAGACTCAAAACATTTTTTTGGATAAAATAAGAAATTTAGAGATAGACAAAGATGATATATTAGTTACAATAGATGTGCAATCCTTGTACGTCTGCATCCCTCATGAAAAAGGTTTGTAATGGGTAGGTTATATGTTAGCTGAAAGTCAGAAATTTGAAGTAGGGGAAAGTAAGTTTATTTTGGAAAGTATAGAACACATGCTGACTTACAATTTTTTACTTTTGAAAATGAATTTTTTTTACAGACAAGGGAGGTAGCTATGGGGGCAAGGATGGCACCCAATTATGCCAATTTAGTTATGACTTATTGGGAGACCAATCTATTGCCCCACATAGCAGGGCACAACAGTCTTTTATGTTATTACTGATTTATTGATGATTTGTTTTTTGTGCGGAGGGGCACAGAAGATAATTTAAAGCATTTTGTTAAAGAAATGAATGCAGCATAAGTTTTTTTTAAATTTTCATTGGAATATAATTTTTTCAGGATTAGTTGTTTAGATTTAGACATCATCAAGGAACAAGGACAACAGACATTAAGTGCAGTTATAAGTTATAAAAATGTTACTTCATTACACTAGCATGGACCCTACATATGTCAAACATAATATAGTGAAGGGGCAGCTGATTAGGGTAGAGAGATTCACAAGTGATGCCAGCAAAATAGACAGATTTGTGGGAGAATTACATGAGAGGTTCAAGCATGAGGGATATCCCAGTAAGATAGTCAGCAATTTATTAGGATTGGAAGGTTCAAGAAAAAAGACTAGGGAAGGAGAAGAAAGGGTAAAGCAGGATACGAATTGGCAAGCGGCCATGCTCTTAATCTTTACAGTAGTCAGCTATCAAAGGAGTTATTAATAGTAACTGGAGGATTTTAGTAGCAAATAAAGAAGTTAAGGCTGCAGTTGGAGAAGAACCCACATACATTAAAAAAGGGCTAGTAATTTTAAAGAGATTCTAGAAAATAAACACGCACCCAGCAATAGTGGAGTTAAGGGTATGTATAAGTGTTTAGACTTAGATTTATAGCAGAGGGACCATTATGTAGAAGTAAGTACCTATGAAAAAAAAACATTACATTGCCAGGTAGGTTTACATGCAGTTCAGAATTTGTGGTATACATAGCAAAGCGCCTAGCATGTAATTCCTTCTACATAGGAAAAACCAATAGATCACTTAGAAGGAGAATTTATGAACATTATTATGAAATAAGAAAGAATGATTACAACAATGCATTGTTTAAACATTCATTAGAATGTTCCAAGTGTTCAAAGTTTTTGTTTTTGGTAATAGACTATCCCCCGGATTCATGAAGCTTGCGCCAGGCGCAGGTGTAGCGTAGGCGGCATAATGACAAATATGTCCACCGAGCTATTCAGGTACGAACCAATCCCACTTGCACTACCGGTGTACACCAGAGCTACGCAGCCCTTGGAATAGGTATGCAAATCACCCCATGCGCAGTGTCGCACCATGCTAATGAAGGCATACAGCGATTCACGAAGTGGTGCAGGCGTAGCGCAAGCCCATGGAAATGTAAACCAAAAAACACTGTTTACATTTTCCCAAACAGAACATCGGAGTTATGGAAGCAGACCACACACATGTATTACAAAGTTAACATATGCCAATGGAGAAATACACAGCCAATGGCACAAGAAAAGATGCACAACACCTAAAAAACAACATTTAATGTCATGTCTACAGTAACGCACAGTACAACCGCAGGGCATGTGTGTGCAAACAGGAATACAAAGGAAATATATAAAAATGGCAGAAAATTGCAATGAAAGACAAATCAGGATTGCACCATAATATGCAATGGTAGGCATGGCACACCACAAGCAAGGCGCAAGGGTTGCCAGGGGCCCGCGACAGTGTTCGGCGCTGTAACTATGAATTAGTAGTCAATGCCGTGTAAATGAGGCAGGTAATACTGAATCACAAACGTCCCGCCGGATTAAGGATGTACCTGACAGCGCAGCGCTATAACACCGAGGAGTGTATCAAAGGTGATACATGACATCAGTAGAGGGGTGTGCCACCATATCAGTAAGCACATTGGAGCAATGTTAATCTGGCCTGGCCGTTGCTAAGCAAAGCTGAAGGACAGGGGTGGGGAGGAGGGTATAGCACCGTTTAGCTGAGAGCACACATGGTGCCCGAAAGCGCATGTGTACGGGGATGAACTCGTGCCCGAAACCCGGTAAGCGGATGCATGTGCCGCGAACAATAGTACAAACAGGAAGGTCATGGGAAGAAAAGAAGGAAATGCCGAAGCAGGGTAATTGGCGCAGTAATGAGCAATTAACACCAATCAACACACGGTGGCCAATCGACGGCAGTAGACAAGCCTGCATGCAGAAACCTGCAAAACAGGATAGGAGAGGCATAGGATTGCAAAGAAAGGTGTGGAGGACCTGGAATGCAAAGATAGGAGAACTGTCATAGCAGAGCAAAGCAAACCCACAGTAGATCGGCAATAGCACACATTACGCAAGATAAGCCAGGTCTAGGAAAGTACAAATGAAAGCAGGCAGCTGGATGCATGCCAGCAAATGGTAGGTGTAAAGTGCACAAATGTAAATGGAAGGGCAGGAGGCAATCATGGCATCCAAATGTAATGCAACACCAAAGGCAGCACAATAGCAGTTTTGTAAATAAATCACAGAAGATACCCTGTAGCCACGATCGTACATACACAACCTATGACATCATCAGTGTTCACAGCAGAACAGTATAAAGTGTGAAAGCACCCAACACACACACCTGTGTATTCCCAAACACCGCACCATAGGTGTAAACAGATGGGGAACTTTTAAAATGTACATGTTGGGAGCTGCCATAGCTCTGATTCATCAGCATGTGTTACAGACCGACGGTGTTGTGGAGGATGATGCCGACAACCGCCGTAGGCCTCGGAGTAGGAGAAGAGTGTTCAGACCAAGGGTAACCTACCAGGGGCTACATGATCTGGAGATAGTAGAGTGTTACAGGGTAGACAGGGACATATTACAGCAAATAGTAGAGCTGTGCTGGCCATGCCTGAGAACCAGAAACAACAGAGGGGAACCCATCCCAGTGGACACGAAGGTATGTGTAAGCTTGCGAATACTAGCCACAGGTACCTTTCAAAGGCCAACTGGAGATATAATGGGGATCTCACAGGCATCGGCATCCAGGGTACTACACCAGTTCCTGGATGCCATGTTACCACATGCCAATGAGCATATACACTTCCCCCAAACTCAGGAGGAGTTGGCCAGCAATATGCGTCACTTCCACCATGTGGCAAACTACCCGGAGGTACTGGGTGCAATAGACTGCACGCACATACAAATTAAGTCACCACCCGGTGAGTATGGTAGGTGCTACATAAACCGCAAGGGATTCCACTCCATCAACTGCCAGGTCGTGTGCAATGCCCAGGGCATTATCATGGATGTGTGTGCTGGCAGCCCTGGAAGCTACCACGACTCCCATATCTGGCATGCCTCACAGCTGTATCAGGTATTTGTCAGGGGGGACATCCCACAAGGTCACCTTGTGGGGGATGCTGGCTATGCACTGGAGCCATGGATGATGACCCCCATCAGAAATGCACACACACCAATGCAAGAACGCCATAATGAGGCACACGCACAAACCAGAATCATCATAGAGCATGTGTTTGGGATGCTGAAATCACAGTTCCGGTGCTTGGACACATCTGGTGGAGCCTTGCAGTACTCTCCAGGCACGTGTGCCCACATCTTCATAGTATGTGCCATGCTACATAATATGATCCTGCGGAAACAGCTGCAGCAGGGTCATAATGGGGGAGGGCCTCACAGCCCACCGGAAGTGCCAAGGCCAACACAGGCACAGAGGGATCCAGACCACGGACACACTGTGCCAGCCCCAGTAGGCAGATGGAGGCGTGCCCAATATGCCTATGCCTTGGCAAAGAGGGAATGTATAGCACATACCTTGACAGTGTAGGCTCCCATGGACTGACACCCCTCCCCACCTGCACACAGTAACATGGATGGCATGCAAACACGACTACCTGTAAATTGTGATGTATAGGTGGCCCACTGTGGAATCCTACATAGGCAGCCCTCAAACATTGTACACACAACAGCCATGGGAACACGGAACTGTCAACACCTGAACAGTAGATGCGCCCATCAGCATCTGTCGGTGCTGTGTGTATAGGTTCCCAGGTACATCGGTAGGTACACGCCCAGTTATCAGAGGCAAAACACCAAACGGGGCAAACAGTGACACCTGTCGCCACAACATCGAGTAAGCAACTGTCGCGTCCTGGAGCAGAGGCAATCGCAGGAGTACATGTGTGTAAGCACTGTCCTACACACAGTCATCACAGATTACCCGCCACATTACTGAGGGGCTCCACAAAATGTAATCATGGATGTAGTGTCAAGGCAGGGGATGTACCCGTGACAGGCATTAATCACCCCGGCATGCTGCATCCACAGTCGTATGAAGGTGTAGCAAATTATCGGGTGTACCTAATTGTGATATACATACCCAGTGCTGGAGTACAGCCAGTAAACATCACATGGACATACCATTAACTGGACCCATCAAGTTGTAAACTAACAGAGTCATCCATGTGAGTGTAGTGTGGAGTAACTGCTGTAGTGTACTGCACATACAAATTTACATAATTCGTGTACAACCCCCCAGATGTCCAAGTGGTACATGCAGTGACTGTCGTGCATGTTCCCGGTCCCACGTCCCGCAAGGGATGTAACCTAATCCCGACGGCACGGGTAATGCAGTCCGGGTGCAGGTCATCAGAATATGTGTAGCACACATTAGCGGGAATAAGCATTGCCCACAGCTGGTAAGCGATGTTTAAATACGACTATATGGAAATGCGCGAAACAGGGCTAAGTGTCACCGACCACTGCACAGATCATGGTCAATGATGTACAGAACAGGTGACACTAGCATTAGTCACCCTTGAACAAATAGCACCTGCTCTGAAGGGTAAAACGACCACTGCCAGGAGTGGAACAGGCAGTCATGTACACAATCACCCAACACTATTGCTAGGCAAGATGTACGTATGGTAGGGTTGCCACAGTTCAAATGACAATTGTGGGACATACGCCAGATGTCAGCAGGACGACACACACCCGGCCAGGACGAAAACCAGAACAACAGTGTTTTGCATAGATAAAAAGCTTATAGTTTAGTAATGGTCGCAGGTACGTGTTCCGTGTCCTGTAACATGTAGGCGGGTCAGATACAGAATAAGGGTGACATGCAACAATGACATAAACTATAGGGAATATGTTTGTCCCAAAGTCACAGGACATTTGCTATGTTCACAAATATTTCACAGGACACAACTGCACAAAGAGGGATTGTCCCTCGCAAAGTGGGATGGGAGGTAATCTTAACCTATGGCAGGTGTGTAATGTGACAGGTACAGACACAAACATGTAGAGTCTAGGAAACACAGTATACACTGACAAACACACAATGAAAGGCGTAGCGTGCCTGTCACCACCCCTGTCCGAGATATGTATATATATATATATATATATATATATATATATATATATATATATATATATATATATACACATACAGATATATATATATATATATATATATATATATGTATATATATATATATATATATATATATCTACACATATATAATACAGATAGAAAGGGCGATAGTGTGATATATGTCAATATACAAGGGGTCACTGGCATCTTCAAATATATAGAAGGTCGACGACATTCTAAACACCTTTGAAGTACAAATAAACAGGATACCGCCAACTATGGAACGTGTCACACACCGACACGCGTACCCAGGAGGATGAAAGACAGAAAGAACATAGTACTGGAACAGTAGACCCGTGAGAAATAGGATGATAGTAAGGACATGTAGTCACCACTGTCGGCGGTGCAGACCACGTAGGTACCGTGTACAACTGTGGTTGTGTGTGATGTAGCCTGTGTATGTGTGTGATGAGGGTGCCATGTGTGTTCCTGTGTGACTAAAGTGTGTCGTGTGTGTCTGCATAGTGTGTCTGTAGGTGGCAACTTGGAGGTAGATGACTACGGTAGGTGCAGGTATAGCTATCCGTAGGCATACGGTAAACACCTGTCCCATATCGGGAGGGATGGCCCCCCTGGGCAGGTGTGTCCTGACATGAAACATTAGAAAGGACAACTGTCCATGAGTGTAGGACATTAGTATGTCCCACATAATATGCAATAGTTGCAGGAAATACTCATGCCTGTATGTAAGAAATGGAAATGTTACATGCAAACCGATACGTAGTGAAGGACCAAGAACAATAGGTTTGTAATGAGGATAAAAGTATGTGCTATCCCGTGTACTGACCGTGGCCATATGTTAGCCTGTAAACACCACTGTGTGACCCGCAAGTGTCCAACTATGGCCATATGAAAAGGTGGCAAGCCATGTGACAGAGGGTCTGACACCAACACCACTGCAATGACAGCAAATATCTGGGGCAGACATACAAGGGATAGTGTTCATTTACAAATATTTCTGCACATATCGCCGTACATCTGGAGGTATGGAAGTATCAACCGCACCTGCATACCATATTGAAACCAATTAACAATGGCCCACAGTAAATTCCCATAATAGAAGTCTATTAATTGATAGCACAGTAATTAGGGAAGGGGCCCACACACATATATATGGACTACATAGAAATGCAAGCCCCACGAAACCATATATGCTACGTACACCCACCTACATCCCCACACTGTAAACAATAGCAATACAGACTGTAACCACAGCCCAAACATCTAGTTAGTCAATTACATCTGCTGAACCGTTGACATACCTTGTGAGAGACATTTAATGGCACCATGCAAAATTGTATCCGTCGTATAACGGAACAAATGGCGATGTTACAGGTGTTTGCAATAGTCCTTTATCATACGGGTGGGATGACAGGTACAGTCACAGGTAGAATCCCACACAATCCACGGGTGACATGACCCCAAAATAGACTTGGCTCTACACAAAGCAGTTGCAATTACACACAACAAAACACAATACAGGCCGTCTCCCTGAAGGCAGGGCAAATGGCACACGCCCAGGTGGAGAATTCAGTTATACCCCACTGCTGCCGCGCAATTGGCAAATGGAGTAGCTGCACAGCTGAAGTGCACGTAATTAGTCACACCGGGCCACCAATTGGCGGCAATAAACCACATGTTGCAGGTATAGACGTATATAAGGATAACTTGCCAGATATGCATACTGTATGCTCATACCGTATAACAGTTGAAAGAGTGATACAGAGGAGCGAGATAGAGACGAAACACCAGAACGATATCAAGGTATGTGTAACACTAACTGTATGTATAGTATGTTCTGAATTATGTAATGTGAGTGTACGCATAGCCTGGTTTGCAGTAATTAACAGTGTCCGCCATGCATAAAGTGGGGAATGGTATTTATGTAGTGATGTCTCGCTGATCATACCAATGCTTGTAAAAGATGTGCGTCCAGCAGTGGGCCACATGGTAAACAGCACAGACACCACAAGGGATGCAACATGACGACGTTAAATAGAACAATGTCATACGACCCACCGTCAGTGGCAGGGTATGTCCAATAAGTACGTGCCATAGCAGGGGATAGTATATGTAGATATACTGTAACAGTACGCATGTGTATGGGAATATAACAATTACATGTCTAAGGTGGACCCTCTGTGCAAGTAATGGTTGAATTATGGGATACCATGTAAAAGATGTGTAATGTATAGTACAGTAGATTGATACGTCAGATATGTTACACAGGAGAACAGGCATATGATGCATAACAAAGGTATCATATAGTGATGTGAGTGCTATGTAATTAAGATATGTATAAACAGTTATGATGAAATAACTATGTACTCCACTCTGTGCATTTGCAAAGGATGCAAACATTACTCCCATACTAGAATAGTGGAAGAGATGTGACAGACAAACATGAACATGATTGGCGTGTACAATAACAGTAGACATATGGCCCCTAGTCACGGGACATTGTAATAGCGTGACAGCCAATCTAACTGGAAGGGCTATACCAGTAACCATGCACAAAGGACATGTAATAGCTGCACAGGTTCATAGTGGTGTACCATGCAGTCTGGCAAGTCAATGTGTAACAACAACTACAGTGTGCACACCAGTGGCACCTCTCCAGGGTAGTGTCCTGTGAACAAAAGAGCCATGTGTAACCTGCATCACTGCACAGTACAGCCACTGCAGTGATCCCTGGCGTACATGTGTCCACCATCCAGCAAGCGAGGTATCACATGAACACTGCTACTGACTGTCCATGCGTGATATACATAGGAAACATGTCCCAAAGCATGGTGAGTGTCCGGTCTGGGAATGCAACCCCCAAGCACATGCCACACACAGTCGCGTGTGTGCACATATCCATGAGCATCATGGTCATAGTGGCTATTGTGTATGTTGTGTATGCGGAGTATATCCATAAACATATTTGCAGACATGGGCCCTGTCTTTGCAGCAGACGTCACCCCTGAGTATGTAGTCTGCAAATGTGTATAGATGTGGTGTCTGTACATAAGCCACATACGTTACCAGGTGTAGCTCAATAAACATCATGGCATTTTAATGTTGGGGCATGTAAAGCTGTTGTGTAAGGTACACCCTATGTGGAGTGTTGTACCCATGGATGTGTGTATACGTCTGATGTTCAGAGGTACAATGGGTGCCTATGTACCAGCTACACACCCAGGACAGACATGTGTGAACATGTAGAAGGATATCCACGCCACAGTGGCAATGTGGTAATCACAGGAGTGTGTGTGACATACATGTGTCTCACACACATGTACAATGCAACATGTATGTAGGGGACTAACACCTATGTGATAACCAGTGGGAGGATGGTGTACTGCAAAGGTGATGTACACACCAAGTGTCATGCAGGTAGAGGCCATGATGTTCATATCGGTATCTGTCACAGTGACACCCGTATGGATGGAGTCTGTATCAGCTGGTGGAGCAACAATGGCACTGGGTATGCAGTGGTCTGTAAAGCTAAGTAGGGAAGTCCCCTCAGTGGTAGCCTGTACCTCAGGGAAGCATATACCGAACATGAGGGCCCCATGACTGAGGACTGTGGTAAGCCAAGTGTAACTGGATTGCTGTATGTGATTTGGTATGCCACCCTCAGTGTGTGTGTCCCGTTCCATTAGCCACATTGAATAACATCCGGAGACATATGTTGTGATGTGCAGGTGGATGTGTATGTAGTCAATACCAGAATGGAGAATGGTGCTGAATGGCAGCGAGAGGACAATGCAGGCTGTGTGGACACCCGTGTCATCATCAACAACTCTGGCGACTGTAGGAAAGGTGTTCAACAGGTGTAGGAGGCATGCTGTGGCCCCATCAAGACCAACCCAGCTGGCATCAAAGGACTGGGGCACAACAGAGACTCAACGAATGATATCCATGATTATGTGCCCTATAGCCATGCATAACAGACCAGTGAGGTGTGTAGGGCAATAGTCCCAGTCGTGCAGTGTGGCACCACATATGAGGAGTGTTACAGTCACTGTGTGCCAGTCAGGGGCCACAATGTCTGGTACAAGGCTATTACTGAATATGGTGTCCCAGTGGGGAGAAATGCTGTTCAGAGTTCTGTGGACATCACAGCCTGGGACATTGCAGGGTGACAAGGGGCCTGTGTCCTAGGACATATAGAGTGCAGGTCAGTACTGTGTAGGTGTGACTGCAGGTACACCGCAATGTACCTGCAAGGAATGTGGCCCTGCAGGGAGTGAGAGGGTGTAATGTTAGCAATGAAGCCATCAGACAGGATGTTGCCAACATCACCTGTTACTGTCATGTTCCAGAGTGACAGTTGCATGTGTGAGCAGATGTGGGTATTGCATACGACTGCTGACATACCACCAAAATGCCCTGTGGTACATATCGGAATGTGTCGCAGTAATGTGTATGTAGCTAGTTATGGTGTATGTGATATGAGATTCTGTGGCCCTACCGAGGCTGACCAGTGAGTCACCCTGCCCATGGGAATGTACACCACTGTGTAACAGCCCCCACCTGTTGTTGTAAAGTATGTCTGTGAGACTGCACCCCCAGAGTGTCGTCTGTATTCTGGTGTGTACCTGCATGGCTCTGTGTGGAATAGCATGAACCACATTGTCATGTACGTGCTATTGAAGTGCACTGGGGTATATCTCAGCATTTGCATGTGCATTGTCCACCTGCACGTGTGTCACAACAACAACTACCGCTGTCATACGACATCTGTAGTTGGTGTTGTAGTACTCATCTACTATGTCTGCCATGAAGTGTGTGGTGCCGGTATGTGGCTAAACAAGGGTGGGTAGCAGATGTTCGGATTCCACCAATGAGGGGACAACCGCAGGTGTCGAACAGCAGTCACATGTTGGTAGTGTCCATGTCAAGGATACTGTTGGTCTTGGTGGTGGTGTATGGGTCGAACCAGCTGAGCGGAGGTTATGACTCATGCACAGTGTACGCCTAATGTGTCAGTACATGTGCGGCTATCACAGTTAGGTGTGGGTTACTGTCAGTCTCACATTAGTAGCAGCAGTAGTTCCGGACACAGTCATATGCATGTGGAGCACCTGTGATGCATTGTGCGAAGTAACCAGCCGGGATGTGTGTACAACACAGTGGAATATGGGGACACCTCAGCTGTGGGTGTGCCAGTCCAGGTACATGCCTGAGAGGTACGGTCTGTCTATACCCAGTCATTGCAGGTGTGCTCTGCAGAGCCAAGAGGTAGGTCCCAGTCACTGCAGAGATATTGCAATGGTGCAGTATCAGGTGTGCCTTGCCTACGTGCGTAACAGAGGATGATGTCAAGCATTGTGTGACATGACCACATGCTTCACTAGCCTATTCCCGTTCTGGTGGTGACTGTTATTGGGCAGTGTGCAAGACAGGCAGTATAACAGCAGCAAGAGACCAACATGTGATCCGTACTCCCAGGGCTGACAGGTGCAGGTCAACTGTGCCACAGCATCATGTTGTTTGGCTGGGTCTGTCAAAGTGGACATATACTAGATGCCTGTGGAATGACAGCAGAAGCAGGGACAACTGTTGGGAGTGACACAGTCGTTCGTAGTACAGTGGTAACAGGTCCGGATGAATGCAAAATGCTTCCCAGGGCATGGACCACACCAGCAGGGTGACAACACTGGTGGGCTATGGCATGTCCCTGCACACATAGTCTGTGCCCTGAGTGACACCATACCTGCTGACTTGTGGCATGTGTGCATAGGTTATGTTGCAGAACCAGTTACTGGACAGCAGGATGTGAGTGACTATCGTCTTGTGTAGCCTGCTGAGTGGAACAGCAGTGTGACTGTTGACATTCACCTAAGGCAGGTGTGTTGAGTATATTCTGACACCCTATTGGCTGTATGTGATGGGCACATGTGTCTGTGGGCTACAGGTTGGTGTGGTTGTGTTTGGCGATGTGGGCTGTTGTTGGTGCCCACACAGAGTATGGAGGGGTACTGTACAAGGTGTCTCCGTATGTGTGGCCTGTGGTGGGGATCATGTGGGACCATGTGATGTGTGGGGTGCGTTGCCACTGTTGCACAACCCCACATGACTGTCAGGTGCAGTCAGGGTTGGTGACAGTATAACCTCCAGCAGGGCTGCATATGTGCATCCCCCACAGGCTGTACTGTTGTATGTTGGGAGGTGTGCATTGACTGTGGACATGAGTAGAGCTCTATTGCCACATGTACAACATAGTCATCATAGTGACAGGCAATATCACTGGTACGTACCAGTTGGACATGCCTGTATATAAGTGGTACATGGCAGGTGGACAGGCCGTAGAAACCACCATGTCTCACAAGGTATGTGAGTGATGTGTGTACGACAGCTGTTGTACAGTTATCAAGCTGGAAATGTATGGATAGACAGTGTACCTGTGAGGACTGGTGTGAAATGGGTGCTAAACTAAGCAGTAGCTCATAAAGTGCCAAGAAGCTCTGAAGAAGTGCTGAGCATGCCCACACATTACAGATAGGGTGTTGTATACTATCAACCCACATGTGTTGACAACAGTCATGATTGGTGGCACCGCATCAGAGGGTATGGTCTGCAGGTTCATGAACCATTATCAATGTAGATGTTAGCAGTACAGATGTACAAGACAGTACGGATGTTCAGCTACAGATGCCTGTGTATGTCACAGGAGTGTTCTACTAGTGGCCTGTTGACAGACTCACAACTACCAAAGGTGCTACAGTGACATGTGCATATCACACAGTGTCAGCTACAGTAAACCAGGGTTAATGTGTTGTACCCCACCCGCATTGTAGCCCATACTGCACAGACAAATATCAGCCATCTGTGTATGTGATGATGTGAATGGCCATGACTTATGGGCAATTGTTGTCACAGTGTTGTGAACAACATACAGAATGGGCTGTGTGAGTGATGTATGTGACATATGTGCACATTCTGGTGGATGATATCAGCAATGACACCAGTAGGGGAATACCCCCGTACCCATTAGGAAACACCTAGGCTGTGGTCAACAGTATGGACACTGTGTTAGGGATGGTGTAGTGTAGTACACCTCCCTGAGCTGGAGACATCTCCCTGGCCCTTTAGGTAGTCATCCGAGGTACCCATGACATGACAGGGTGGTATCCATGTGCACAGAGATCATTGGACAGGCATACACAGCACCCGTGTGACCAATATTGGAATACACATCACCCTCCAGGGGTAGGGCCCATGCGTGTATGACCAATACCAGCCTCCACAATACTCACCTCCAGTATGCAGCATGCTATCCACCTTGCATACAGACATACGCGACACTATGCTGTTAGACATGCTACATGTCCATAGCCTGATCTGAAAGACATACGTCATGGACAACCACCGTCCTACGACTAGGATGGCCACATGCTGGACAGATCCTTGTGCCATACCTGTGACATACTCCCACCATACCATGCAGCCCTGTCCACATAGCTACACATATCACCCCTGCCATACATGGTGTGATGGCCGTATGGTAGATGTAGTATCATCTATCTGGATCAGTAATGTGTCACTGATGCCCCTCGTGGTGGCGTAATGGGTGTCGGATACAGCTAGGAAACCCAGCCCGTACATGCTATAGCTGATAACCTTACCTGTGAATGACGTCCGACTAGCCACTGTCCCATGTCTATCACATGTGCAACACATGTGATCCGTGGCAGGATGTTGAACAGCTGTGCATTGTAGATGTCTATAGAAAAACAGATGCATGTACAGGTTTCCATGCGTACTTGGTGCATTGTCACTGCCCAAGTCCAGTAAGGCTGTGTCTGTGTTGATATGTGACATATCCACAGCATCTAGGTCAACAGCATTACCATGGATACATCAGGCATGGGTAGATAGGGAAGAAAACCAGTGCATGCAAACAGACATGTCCACATGGAGACTGATGTCACATGCAGTAGGAGCACTAATGAGGTGACACACATATATGGGGATGATATCTAATGCATACTGGGTGTTACATGTGTGGGACACATACATGCCAGTCGTGTTAGTGTCATGTTGATTTGCAAAGATAACTGTGCGAATATACTAGAATGTATGTGCAGCAGTATCACTGTACATGTCTGTAAATGTGACCTGTCACCTTCATCATGTCTTACAGATAATGCCACATACACGCCTACCAGCATATAGCTGACAGGAGGATGATGTCATAATACCGTACCTCCATGAGAACTACGAGGCGTTATTCAGCCACGTGCCACAGCATGAACAGCAGCAGGATGACCTGTGGCAGGATCTTCGCAGGAGGGTCAACAAAGTGGGTGGCCACAACCGCACCTACCAGCAGGTGCGCAGACACTGCACGGACCTCATACGTCATGCAAAACAGCATGCCACTGCAATTGCCAGAGAACAAGGTGGTACGGGTGGTGGGCCACCAACCCAGCCTCCACTCACACACAAGGAGGAGCTACTGGCCAGTCTGAGAACACCTTCGAAACAGCCCCCACAAACAGTAGCTGCCATCATGGAGGTGGGTGTCTCCCAACCAATGAGCCTGGAGTTGCCTGGTAAGTCAGTACTGAACATATGGCCGGTATATCCCACGTATGTGCATGTGTCAGTGTACATCATGTAATGTAACAACATATGCAAGGTATGTGGACACACATGCTTTATGCTACCCTGTGTATGCACCATACCTCCGAACTGTACAGGTAATTGCAGGATGTCCAGATGTCTGCCTCATATTGTCGGTGTGTTCCCCTTAGTATCTGTCCCTTTCTGGCAAATAGCTGAGGAATGAAGTCATTAAATGATGACATACAGTTGTGTTTATGACTGCACATTCCGTTGCAAACCCATATGCATGCAAACCTATTGGTCTATCAAATATCCGGGTTAGTAAGAGCAATATGTCACAGTTGTCCCTATATGTTCCCCATCAAAGTAGGCATTGTCCACATTTATTGTTCTAAGAGGTTGAGAGGTATGGTATGCACACATGTGCTGACTATATGCTATTGTACAGGCGAATGTGTTAACCTGCACTGTGCACCCTGTGGCTGTCATACAGTCATGGATAATGTTCATACTGCTGTGTCACCCTATACAGGTACCTCTGGCGTGCTGCACAGACAAGAGTCCATTGCAGGTGAGTCTATCATCAGTATCAGGCATGTCAAAGCATAGATCTATTCATCATGTGGCCAGTTAATACATGGATATACAGGTTGCATCACCCATCATCCACACAGGCCACCCATGTGCAATATATACAACTGAAATGATACACAGACATGAAACTACAGTATTTGTCATTGCTACATGTGTGTCCAGCTGTGCATACAACGGTGGAGGTGTTCTACAATGGAGGCATATGTACTATACAGTGGAACAGAATGTGTGGTACACAAACTAGTACCACACAGTGAGCTGTGATATGGGCAGACCACAGGCATCACCATTGTGTTATATGCCCCTGAAAAGGTTTCACACATGGTGATGTTCCATCCGACATGTCCGAGACACGTAGCGTTTTGGTTGCAATATTGTCACAATTCCCCATAACCCATACCCCACATACACCTGTTGTCTGCATAGCCCTGTGGATGGTGACATAACCAACATCTATGGGTGTATGTCATCTGGGACAACACAGGCATATGTAATAGATGGCCATCACATACATGACCAACACATGTGCACACATGGCCATGGGGGATGGCCAGAGATACGTAGCCACACAGAAGATGGGATGTGGATACACCCTGTCACACTTTGTCCACACATGGTCCAAGTACAGCTGTACTAGACTGATTGTACAGGTGATGTGGTACGTTGCACATCATACCTGCTTGTGCACAGCTAGCGGAGGTGTCAGTGACATGTACCTCATAAGATGTGTTGAACATGCTGTCTGTGTCATAGCATGATGGTAGTCACCTTCACAGATTCCACTGACAGTGACACCAGGCCACAGAAACAGTACCTTTCCCCCCTGCTGTAGGACATCACTGTTAGCTGTGTACCACGTGTGCATGGTACATCAATGTCATGTGTGAAATGGTGACGTGACAGGTCTGCTATGTGTGGACATGGTTGCCAGGCAGCTAACACTCTGTAGTCATCATGCAGGGGTGTCATCTGTATGTCCTCCAGTGACCTGACACATGACACAGCATGGTTGGGTGTGTATACACCTCAGCATCATAGGTCACAATCCACAGGTATGTCATGGGTATGCATGCAGTTCTGGATATGCAATGTGTACATAACATACACTGTTTAGCAATATAGATGCTTCATGATGCCACACAATGGCACAGTGTCTGTACATCACACTGTACAGCAATGTCGATGGCCCAGTCCCCTACCATGCCCATGCACATTTGCTCAACATGCATTCTATCTGTAGGACATATGGACAACACCGCAGTGTGATTCCCCGTACAATGCTGTACATAGGTTCATAGGTTCATAGATTAGTACTAAGCTAGCTGCCCTTGCGAGCCATTTTAAGCCTAGCCAATTATCTCTTGTGAGACTCAAACCCTGTACCTTATGTTTGTAAGGCAAACACCTTAACCATTAGACCACCCTCCATTGTGTCAGGCATGCATGCATGTTAATGAACATGTCAGCAGATTACATGTCAAGGTCACGTCAGTCATGTGTACTGTTATCCTGTTCTGGTCCACATGGTGTATCACGGGGATGCATGCATACTACCATGATCGTGTGAATTGCATGGATAATGATATGACACCTGCCTGCTGTAGTGTTCATTCCAGGGGGTATGCTTACAAACACTATTGATGTCTGAGCTGCATAATGTCAACTGTATCACAAGCATGCTGCATGCCATCTGTCATCTCACATGCATGGTGTGTCAGTGTGTGTGTATGTCAGTGTGTGTGTGTGTGTGTGTGTGTGTGTGTGTGTGTGTGTGTGTGTGTGTGTGTGTGTGTGTGTGTGTGTGTGTGTGTGTGTGTGTGTGTGTGTGTGTCGGTGTGCCTATTGTAATATAGAGTATTTCTTTGCATTCACAGGTGATGTAGGTGCATTACCCTCCTGTGGTCCATCTGATAGTGTCCCCACAGATGCTAGTAGTGATGAACATATGCACGAGGTACAAGCAGGGATGTCAGGGGCGGAATCTGTGCCAACGGTTGCTATCCCAGCTATGTCCCCCTCTTCCCCGCACACAGTTCAGCTGCCAACACATACCGCATCTACAGTGGCCATAGAGGAAGGACAGTCATCGTTTGTTAGCGTTGAACAGGAACATGTGGTGGCTACAGAAGGTGTGTCTCCACACCATGGTGGCAGTATATTGACTGCAGATGTGCCACACAGGCATGTGGCTGTTGCTGCTCGTAGGAGGACCTCTGGCAGACATGCACCTGCAGGACATAGCGCAGCAGCTGGGATCACCAGACGCATGTTCCAGACTGTAATGGTGGCACAGGCACGTGCCGAACGGCAGAACAGAGAAGGGCAGAGGCTGCAGAGGGCTGCTATCAGTACCCTAAACAACAACATCCAGGCATTGGCAGGTGCTCAACAGCAGCTTGCTGATGTTCTGGACAGGCGATTGGGTGACATGGTCAGATTCCTCGACCATGGCATGGCAATCCGTGAGCGTGAGCTGTCTGTGCTGGAACATCTGGTAGGGGTGAGGCATAGAACATATGGACATAGGCCAGCTACACCACCTAGTGCAGGTCAACGCATGTGTGCCACCTCACATGGCCGCTTCTATAGCGCCAGTAGCAGTAGCAGTGCAGCTGGTGCTGTGATGTCCACACCAGGTCACAGCAGGCCATGTGGACGTGGCCCTGGACGTTCCTGGTGGGGACACGGTTCCAGTGGCCATGTGTCGTTGGACAGTAGCCATTCTGTACCTCTGCCTGGTAGTGCCCGTGCAACCCCTGGCAGGCACAGGACACGTGGCCATGTCTGGTCACAGTGAGCTGTACAACCTGGTCTGTACATTCTGGAGCTGTCCATAATACCCTTGTGTAGGCCTCACAAATGACAGAACTGTGTGCACACATACATGCACACAGCGAACACAACTGTAGGGCTCCACACCACCCACATACATACGGAACAGACATGTCCATTCAAATCACTGGCCCTTACCCGCACACATGCTGTCTTCCATTGGTGCAGCCTATGCCCCTTGGCAAACAGTATCACCCTATGCATATGATGAAGCCTGTGCCACATCCCTGTCACCCACACCATCGGTGCAGGGATATGCTCATATGGTCTGATGCACAGGGTGAACAGACTAGAGAGGTGTATCTAACATTACTTGTGTATGCATATTGCGGGATGTGTATGTTGTATTGGTCATGTGTGAATACTGAGATGTGAGAGGTGTATCTCACATTACTTGTGTATGCATATTGAGGGATGTGTATGTTGCGTTGGACGTGTGTGAATACTGAGAGATGTGTATGTGACATCAGTGGTGTACTGTCAACATGCACCAGTCATACCATGTAGTCCAGGTGCAGCATGCATTGTGATATGTTCACAGTATGTGTCTCAGTTACAACAGTAACAGCATGTTGGTAATGCCCTGGTTCCCTCCTATGGTGTACTGGCATGTGCCTACAGGTAGCCTACAGGTAGCAGTGTTTGCAGTCCCCCATGTGTAACTGTGGAGTACTCACAGGCACATATGACAATATCAGCATGCTAAAGGCACCCTCAACCCGACTGTTGGACAGTCGGACATGACACAGATGTCCGAACATGACACAGATGTCCACACATATACTGCACCTGAAGCATGTGGTCAGCTGAACAGGCTACAGCGGACAGAGATGTGACATACATACCAGGAAACATTACAGGTATGTTGACATGGTGCAGGGGTTGTACACAGCGGTCAGGCCAATGATGATGTTAGAGGCCACCTGATAGCATGAGGCCACACTGTGTAGCAGTAATACCCTGTCACAGTACAGGTACATGGCCACATTCACAGGGTCTACAGCACTATAATACACCCCATAGTGTTCATGTGTGGATCCATGCCTATGTTGCCATCACCCTCACAGTACTTTGCACCCACACGTCATGGCACAGAGAAGGGACATGCACATGTAGCCAGTATGGCTGGGACCGATGGCATCAACAGGGTAGTAGACTGCATCACCATGAGGGGTTAGTGATCCTGTTTCCACAGTATGGTAGCATACACCCTCACACCAAGCACCAGACAGCCATACACACATACACAGACACACTGTGGTGACCAGCTATGTGTGTACGGATAGCCGATGTGTGTGATGCACCACACCTGCCGACCTCATGCTTTCTACACTGCAGTATGTACAGATCTGTACAATGGTGTACAGGGATGTGTTACATCTGGGACGTAGTCCCCACCATATGTGGCATGTGTGGTCACACAAGTGGACACACATGACAGTGCTGGGAATGATACACCTGCCATAAGATGATCTGTTTGATAGACATGCAGTGGTACTGTCCGCAGTATGTGTACCAACGCTATGTCTGGCAATTGTGTGGCTATGTGCACACGAGTGGATGTCAGTGATACAGGTGTCACATGACATACAGTTGGCTACACCTGACCGCTGTGTATGCGTTGAGTCATCACCATCAAGTAACAGTGACATAGCGTACTGTTTGCACATGGCATGGTAGGGTGGCGTGTGACACACCTGCGAGCCATCCCTGGCACACATACATCTACACAGGTGGATCACCACGTTATGTACACAGATCCCTCCATACTGGATGTACAACCAACTGTACTGTCTGTATGTCACCATATACAGGTGTCAGTGATGGGGCTGCATTGCGACTGCATGTTGTAGTTGGGCACAGCTGTGGCACGGACATCGGTCACTGCACATGCATGGTTGCTGCATGCACAGTACAGATTGTACATGTTTGTTGGTCCTACATGTGTCTCCTGTAGCCATGTTTGTATGCATTGCTATTGGTGGACATGTGTGTTGACATACATGACACATGGACTGTGGTATGATATCATGGGTGTCATGGGCGACTACTACAGGTGAATGTGTCCTCTGACATTGCTACCTCCTGTACTGTGAGCATTCAACAGACATGGACCCACCTTCCATTTGTGTGCGTATGATTGCTTAGGCCACTGTTCTGCACAGGGGACAGCAAAGGCTTAACTATGTACATATGTGTTGTGTGTGGTCCATGCACACATCCACTACAATCACATGTTTGACATATCCAAACATGCGTGTTCGTTGGTGTACAGCAACACTCATGCGTCACAGCTGTGTACCACCCGGGGCCCCTGTTATGTCTTGAGCTGACCTGGTCATGTATAGTGGTATACTTGCAATGCATAACACCTGTTGGAACCCTCTCAGTACATGTGTACCCTGCACATTTGCTGTAGACCCCTGTACAGTCCACTGGTCATGTGTCACACGGTGTTGTGGTAATGTATGGCTGTGTACTGCTGCAGCAATGACATGGTGATGTCTCAGGGGCTACAGTGTAGACTGCAGTGTGTACATCTGGGATCTGCACCTGTGACAGCTGTGATGGCAGCTGAGCATGTGCTGGTCACTGCATGTGTGTGACCGCTCTGTGTGTGGGGACAGTTATGCCTTACTGTGCCCTTCCGTGTCTAGACTCCGTCTGCATGCAAGATGGCCCTTTGCAAATGCTAAGTGTGTGAGCATGCCTAGTACGCTGTTGTGTAGATGGACACACATGACAGTCCCAACTGAGCCCTTGCGAGTTGAGACTCCGTCCGCATGCAAGACGGCCCTTTGCAAATGCTAAGTGTGTGAGCATGCCCAGTACGCTGTTGTGTAGATGGACACACATGACAGTCCCAACTGAACCCTTGCGAGTTGAGACTCCGTCCGCATGCAAGACGGTTCTTTGCAACTGCTAAGTGTGTGAGCATGCCCAGTACGCCGTTGTGTAGATTGACACACAGTACAGTCCGAACAGACGTGTATTACTAAGCATGTGGCCATGCCCAGTGACACCTTGTGTCGGTGATGTCCTTCTGTGCATGGCCGTTGACATCCTGTATAGCCATGGTGGTCATCCAGCCAACAGATGTCCATTTTCAATGTCACGATGGATGCCTATGCAGTACACACTGGTCGACTATCTTGAAGGGCGTACTGTCTGTGGGGTATCCTGTGACTATGTCATGTTGTCATGGTACACCGTACATCTTACGTTGCCACGATCACACCACTGCCGTGTGTTTGTCTACGTGTACCGTGGGACAGTAATATGTCTGTATGCTTTCAGACTGATCACTCTCTATACAATCCCTGTTGGCGTCCTTGTCAGTGTCGATGATGACACACGCTTAGATGTCTGCCTCTGGGACTGCTGTGCTTAGTAATCTCGGTAGCGCATTCTGTAAATGCATCATGCTGTAGTGTGTTAGGGTAGTTAGGTGTATGTTCGACTCCCAGCCCTGCCAAGTGTGTGTGTGTGTGTGTGTGTGTGTGTGTGTGTGTGTGTGTGTGTGTGTGTGTGTGTGTTTGTGCGCATGCTCCCGTCCGCCTGGGGACGCAGTCTTGCTTTTAGATGCCGCACACCACAGCAGTTTCCTACCGGCATCTTTGCCTTTGCGGATGATGACATGCACCTAGATGTCTGCCTCTGGGACTGCTGTGCTTAGTAATCTCGGTAGCGTGTTCTGTAAATGTGTCATGCTGTAGTGTGTTAGGGTAGTTAGGTGTATGTTCGACTCCCAGCCCTGCCAAGTGTGTGTGTGTGTGTGTGTGTGTGTGTGTGTGTGTGTGTGTGTTTGCGCGCATGCTCCCGTCCGCCTGGGGACGCAGTCTTGCTTTTAGATGCCGCACACCACAGCAGTTTCCTACCGGCGTCTTTGCCTTTGCGGATGATGAAACGCACCTAGATGTCTGCCTCTGGGACTGCTGTGCTTAGTAATCTCGGTAGCGTGTTCTGTAAATGTGTCATGCTGTAGTGTGTTAGGGTAGTTAGGTGTATGTTCGACTCCCAGCCCTGCCAAGTGTGTGTGTGTGCGTGTGTGTGTGGGTGTGTTTGCGCGCATGCTACCGTCCACCTGGGGATGCAGTCTTGCTTTTAGATGCCCCACACCACAGCAGTTTCCTACCGACGTCTTTGCCTTTGCGGATGATGACATGCACCTAGATGTCTGCCTCTGGGACTGCTGTGCTTAGTAATCTCGGTAGCGCGTTCTATAAATGCGTCATGCAGTAGTGTGTTAGGGTAGTTAGGTGTATGTTCGACTCCCAGCCCTGCCAAGTGTGTGTGTGTGTGTGTGTGTGTGTGTGTGTGTGTGTGTGTGTGTGTGTGTTTCCAGCTGCATGACAACAGTACATTGCTTTTACAGTATTTACTCTCCATAACATCCGTGCAGCGTCTTTGCCTTTGATGCTGCTGTCTGCAGGCTAGACGTGTGCCTGTGTGAATCATGTGATCCACTGATCACAGTAGCGCATTTTGTAACTGCGTAATGCTGTCATGTGGTACAGTGCTTACATTTATGTTCTGCTCCCAACCCTGCCACGTGTGTGTGTGTATGTATCTATCTACATATTACATATATCTATATATATATATATATATATATATATATATATATATATATATATATATATATATATATATATATATATATATCTATATAGATATATATACATATATATATATATATATATATATATATATATATATATATATATATAAAATGTATATTGTATATAGATATGTATGTTGGGATTATCACTCTTGACTGTGCTGCATTGTCTGTACATGAGCACCTTGGATGTATGTGCATCTGCTATGACTCTGTGATAGTGCACATACTGTGTGCTGTAGTGATCGTGGGTTATACATGTGTAGTGACCAGTTATTGCGTTGCTGGGTATTACACGGGCATTGGAAACAATGTTAGTGCAGCACCTTTGACTGGTCGTATGCAGATCTCGGCAACAGTCAGCAGTGGTTATTACATTGGAGTGTGAGTATGGCTCATATCCATCTGTAGTAACTGTCAATTCTATGCACCTCAGGTTAACATTACAGATGCACGTTTATCCACAGGTTGTGGTACAGATCCCAGGACTGTATGTGTAGACATTGACAGGTGCAGGACTGGGTTGTGTTGGATGCATGGAGGGGTGTCCATGGCCAGTAATGGGGATCTCTACAACCTGGCAGGTATGGTCTGTGACTGTCCCACGACCTCCTGTATATGGCTGACACATGCTGTACCTGTGTATATGCAGATACACACACTTACCACAAACAGCTATGGCTATCACATACGCACACCCATTGCACCACCATTGGGCCATGCAATAACTGTTGTCCCTCAGACACACACACCTACGTGTACATTGGATGGCTCTGTGACAGCTCTGGACATGTTAACACCACACCCTGTGCATATGATGTCATCTGTGCCACCACCTGTGATGTGTAACATTGATGCAGGATCTGACTAACCTGCTGCTGCTGCACATGGTGGCTTTATTCCACTGTATTGATGTTAGCATGCTGTTAACACACAGTGTGTTACTTCCAGGTGTACTTCAGCAGGCATGATGCATTGCAGCTATGACCATCACTGTAGCATAGTTTACAGCACTGTTACTTCTGATGATGTAGTCTCAATCCATGTGCCATTTCACTGATGTGTGTAGTATTGGCAGCATGTGTGTCTGTGTGTGCAGTACATGTGTGATGTGTGTAGTGCACATGTATACATGCTTACAAATGCATACACGACATTACACGGGCTTCACCATTCGTACACTAGCTTACTCGTTCTTCCACACACGCACACAGGCTAACACGCGCGCACACATGCTTACTCGGGCTTACTGGCACGCACGGGCATAGACACACTGTGGGCAGGTTTGCAGGTCACATCGGTGGTATCCATGGTGTATGCCTTCAGTCTCCTGACGTTCCCTAGGATAGCTCATGACACGCCTCTTCCACTGAGTACTGACAGCACACATGTGACACTGCTCCGGTGAGGTTACAGTGTTTTGTACATGCACGCTCATGTTGTCACCTATCTTCTACTCTAATAGTCCCCTTAACCTACACTACACTGTAGACGCTTGGCCCATATGGCATGACATGTTGTGATTCACTATCCTCAGCCTCACTTGCCTCACATTGCCTACAAATGAAAAAAACAGATGCCACGGCCGGACTGCAGAGAAACGTTTTAAAATACTTTAATTGCCTACAAATGCTTTGTTACATCTCTGACAGAGCGCTTCCACACATAAGTACCAGTACGCAGTAGCCATGTTGTCTCCAGCTTGCCATTCATCTGCATGGTGTACTAACATCTAACTAAACCTACATTTTGTATGTATATTATCCATATGTCTTGTTTTGAAGCACAGCGCGTTCTTGTGGCGCTGCGCTACGCTTCCACACCAGGGATCGGGGGAGGACAACTACTGGTTCATTGATATCCAATGGACAAAGCCGCCACTGGCCTTGGACTTGGACACTGGCATGCTTCTTTGACTGTATTCATACTGTATTTGCAGCTGCCATTGCTCCGTTTAGCAACGTGCAAAACGTTAGTCGCATAACATCCAGGTACATTTCTGCACATAACTCTGCTCTTGCATGGACAGCTTACTGTTTCATGTATCCCGTAATTGCATAGGGTTACCACCTGTCACACTTTGCGAGGGACAGTCCCTCTTTGGGCAGTTGTGTCCTGCAAAAAATGTGAAAAAATGGCAAATGTCCTGAGATTTTAGGACAAAATTATTTTCTATATTTTATGTAATAGTTGCATAAAACAGTTATTCTGTATCTGAAACACCTAAATGTTATAAGAAACAGAATAAGGAACTAAAATGCTACAAGAATAAACTTTTATTCAGGCAGAAAACTGAAGTTCTGTCCTTTGTACTGGCCGTGGGTATGTTTTGCCCTGCAAAATCTGATGTTTGTAGCACAAATGTCCCACTTTGGGCATTTGGAAAGGTGGCAACCTATAATTACATCATTTGCATAGCTTACACATACAAATGGGGTATGTTGCAAATCCCAACATTGTCCGTGCAATGTTCGTGTTACGGGCGGTCTTGCATGCCCCTACTGGTGCTTGCTGAATAGCCTGGCAGTCATCTTTCCTTGCTGTACTCTCATTCAATCCATACACATCGGAGGCTTCGTGTATCATGGCCTAGGCTTTGCTGTGTGCTATGTCTGTTTGTGGTGTATGCATGGCTGTGGGTATGTCCCACTGTCATCATTGGTAAAGGTGACACCCTATAGGTACTTCCTGTAGACTGCTGTGTCATTTGACATGTCAGCACATACCTGCGGATGAACTTCCTACTGCAGCGCTTTTCATACCTTCTGAGTTATCTTGCAGTCGATAATGCTGTTTCCTCAGACATGTATCTGTTTCTGATCATACCTATCAACCTCCTAGTGCAAAACATCTGTACAAAGCCTAACATGATGGGGGGACAGATAGGGGCAGATTCTACATATTGCTCTTACAAACGTAGATAGTTGACAGTATTATAGGTTTTGCATTACTATGACCTTTCTGAGGGATTTGGGGTCTTAAACACATATGTTTATCATTATTTAATTATGTCAGTTCTCAGGTATTTGGCAGACAGGTACAGATTGTGAGAGGAACACACCACACATATGAGGCATACATCTGCACATTCATACAGTTGCGAGGTATGTTTCTGATACTGGACATCAATTTTCTTATGCCAATACACACAATACATGGCGCCATCACAGGCCAGTTACCATTGCATTCCTGTTGCAGGACACACCCACCCACTGGGTTATATTCCTCACACAGGCCAACAGGTGTTTATCCACACTAATTATTCCATCATGTACCTTATGTGTACGCCATTATTTGCGCTTTCCTTCAGCGGCAGAGCTCACGTACGAGTATGGGGGACTAGACACTGTATCAGTGACACTGCATGACACCCTGAGGGACACATGTCTTTTGAGTCTATTAACCTTCCACATTGACTTTCACAGGCCATACGTTGTAATTTACATTTGTGGACAAACATGCTTATGACTTGTACATGTTTTGTCATTTGTCCTGTCATCTTTCTTCTCACCTGTCCACCTAGTATCACTAGTTCTGTACATTTTATTAGGACAGGTTACCTTCATACCTCTCACCTGTACACATTATGGGTATATGCCCTGGGGTTTGACCTATGATTCAGTTACATTTGTCATGATAATGTGCCTTTCTGGTAGATTGCTGGCAAGCCATGACGGACTGTGCGGTTAGGTAATCATGACTGACATTTCTATTTCATGATTACTAACTCTCATAACATTCGTATTCCTGACTACGCAATTATTCTATCAACGGTCTGACTTTATCTGAGGTATATTTAATATAGTCCCTATTTGTCTGTCGTGTACTATGCCTTAGTCCAGCTGTCTTATTCTGACATTCTGGCAGGTATGGTTACCATCTTGGTCGTGACGCTGTCCATCCATGATAATCGCCTACATGACACTGATATAGGTCCCTACGTCTTCCCCCAATGGTTTACACAATGTCCAGTAGATGGGTTGCACCTTTTTGGAGAATGTAGGCGTGTGCTATACCCACATAGGTATATTGATCACTCCCATGGGGCGTACCTAATAGATCTGTGCCAACCAACACCTTGGCCCAATTCTGCATACCCATGATTCCCATACCTGACACACCTCCACAGTATCCATTAGACATGTTTAATGTGAGCGATAATAAAGTGTGAGGACATTTCTGAGCACTCCCCACTCTGCGGATATCAGCTTGTACGTCATACATTCAATTGGACCATGTGTTATTACCCTTGCACCTGCTACTGTTGCATGTACACCTATATCATAGTTGCAGGTGTGACTTCTTTTGCATCAATGACGGTTCGCACTTCGTACAGGATCAATTTTTGGGGTCCTGCAAAGGACACCTATATTCATGTTTAATGTGTAGAACTTGCAGGCCCTGTCACACTGGTACTTTCCGGGTAATGGTTTGGAAACCACTGGTGTATTCTCCTTTCATGCATGTCTGTCTGGCTATCCATATTAGCTATACTGTGTACATGTGTTATATGTACAGGGACATATGTTTGTTGTGTATATATCTATTCATGTATCGTGTGTGTATAGATATATATATATATATATATATATGTACATGTATACATATGTCTGTACATTCCTCATCTCATAATTTGCTTTGGATTATGTCTGTGGATATATGTGTATATATATCTACATATCATACCTTTCAACTGTACAGATTTCCGCTGCATGTACAGCTGTTTGCCTCTTACCTTTGATCCGTTTTTCATAACCTTGTGTCTATCTGGCAAGTTAGTGGCATATCATTAAAGACTGATGTTGGTAAATAATGACAAACATTTCAGGTTACGACTTCATATCCTTCAGAGAATCCATGCTAGTGACACACCTGTTATTCTATCTACTTTCTATGTTTGTTAGGGCAATATCTGGGGATTGTCCCTATTTGTACCAGTTGTTGTCATGGCTTTGTCCGGTTTCATACTTTATGGGTTTAACAGGTATGAGCCATGTACATAGAACGTGGGGAAAACACCATTCATTTTCTATTCTGTGAGCGGATTACACACGCGCAGGTGCACTTGCATATCCTTATTGTGGGTTACATATGTTTCATAGATAATTATGCTTCCGTGAACTTTCATAATTCTGACCGTAACAGTTACATATCTGTATTCCAGTTTACGGACTACTGCGAAACACACGTTCACCTTTACATATTTAAATGTGTGTACTGCACGAACGCTTTCATTACACTTTCAAGTTATATGTGCAGTGGTCGTAGGTCAACTGGGACTGCATTCACGTTGGCCGGATACCGGAACCACTATTCTATTGGTGTTCTTCCTCATTGATATGCATACCCATAGTACTTAGCTACATCAACATACGCCTCACCGCTTCACCTACGACACAGGCATCCATTCTCCTGCTGGGAAAAAGGCGGTACTACATATTACACATTCCCTATTGCCTCCGGCTGCATTGTTAATCACTCCGAGGATATGCAGAACACCAAGGCATATAGTCCAGCCACATACAGGTCTTTGATTGTCATGGTGTTCATGTAGTGATCTGGGTTTAGGCTTGTCCACCTGGTGAACGGAACTTCCCTGGCCGAGGTCAAATGTCAGATGAAGCATATGGACAGGGATTATCTCCCTATTTTGAAGTTTTACCTGTGTTTATAGACACAGGTGTTTGGGCACCTGTCAGCATCTTATTCTGTTGGCATTACATATTATTGGTGGGGTTGTTACAGTCCATACTCCACGGTGAGGGGTGTTCCCATTCACATTTGACTATTACCTGTATACAGTCATACGGGGATTGTTATTTTTGGACATGAAGTGACTACAGGTATGCAGTTGTACATTACACAAGTGTGAAGGGCTGTTCCTGTAAATATGTACGGACCATACCTCTCAACCTCTTAGAGCACCGAACCTGCGCAAAACCTACATGATGGGGGGACAATTAGGGACACATTTTAACGATTGCTCTTACAAGCTTAGAACATTGATAGAATGCTAGGTTTTGCATTAGCATGACTTTTCTGCAGGTTGTGGAGTCTTATACTCAGGATATTTCTCATTTTTTAGTGATGTCAATACTCAGCTATTTATCACATTGGTGCAGATTGTCGGAGGCACACACCAACACTATGGGGCGAACCTGTGGTCATTCTTAGGGTTGCCACCTTTTTGACTGCCCAAAGTGGGACATGTTCTGTAGAGATGTCAGATTTTCCAGGACAAAACATACCTACAGCCGTGCATAGTCCTGAACTTTAACCTTTTTTGTACATATAATAGCTTATTCTAGTAACATTTGAATTGCTTATGCTACTTCACATAACATATTGAGGATTCATATATAAAATAACCATTTTATGCAACTATTAAAGTAAATTAGGAAATAAACTCTCAGGACATTTGCTGTGTCTTGATTTTTTTCACAGGACACAACTGCCTACAGAGGGACTGTTACTCGCAAAGTGGGACAGGTGGTGACCCTACTCATTCTGCGAATATCCAGACAGTTGAGTGGTATGGCACGGACCTCTGTAATACGCTGTTGTGTTCTGGCACAGCAGTAGCTCAGCATTAAAGACTGCAGTCGGAATGTGCTGACAGACAGTTGGGTTTCAGACTTCATACTCCAGACATTAATGCCAATGGGCAAACTGTTATTCTATCAAATTCTATGTTTCTAAGAGCTATCTTTACAGAGTGTCCCTGTTTTTGGACCTTTGTCTCACTTATATTCACGGCTCTGTCCAGATATCTTGCTCACACAGGTTGACAGGTATGGTCAGTCACGACTGCACACAGTCAGTGTCTCTCACACTTGATCAGGGTTGACCTGTTTACGTCAGTGTCTTCCTCACCCTCATGCCATTTTCCACTTTGCAAATGTGTGCATTATATTCTCCCTCCTATTCGTGTCTGGACACATGTGTCACGGGAAGGTATTTTATCCTGGGTGGTAGGTTATGCATGCCCACTTAGGGCTGGACAGTGTCATGGACCTCCACTGCACGTTCTGACTTGTGTCCAGATATCTACTGGATTGGACATCATGTCGTCATACCCATTCTACTATTTACACAAGTTGGTCATCCCATGAGGGATATCCCAAAAATTGGACAAGACCAAAACAAGTTAGATACCGAAGATTTTTGTGGCTTCACGAAAATGTGCAGGGGGTTTTACCTGCAGGGGATACATGGTTTGCAATCCTGACACTGCCTAGGGTGACAATGCCTACTACATATGTGTAAGGGTCACTGTGTGTAGCTGTTTCTGCAACAAACCAGTGGACCAAGTACGGCTGGATTTGGTGGACGTTCTGGTATGGTGGCAGGTTGTGTGTTGTGGAAGGTATGCTGGGTAGGCTATTATGCATCCAGGTGTGTTGCGTTTGTTATGGCCAGTTCCATCAGGGCCCATCTGTGGGTGTGTGACGGTGCCGTATCTATACATTTGTCTCGCATATTTCCATATTCATATGTTTGTGGGATTGTGTTCTACACTATGGCCTGTCTGCTTGTCTTGCAGCTGTTTCTACATAGGTTCATAGGTTCATAGGTTCATACTAGGCTATCTGCCCTAGGGCATTTATAAGCCTAGCCAGAATGTGTTTGGCTTTCGCCACCCATTTTAAATTAATTTTGCTATGCCCTTTTTTGAGGTTAGTATACTGTGCCTCTGTCTAACAGTGACACAGAAGTGATACCCGGGGTAAACCTACGATCTCCCATCCACTCATCAAGATTCCTCTGTGTTTCTTTCCACTTCACCCGCTGCCCCCTCATACACCTCCGGTTCACCTTTTCTGCATACGACACAAGTATCGCCTTTGAGGAATTTACCATTAAACACCCACCCCTCACACGCGAATTCCTCACACCCCATAGAGCACTACTTTGGTTGTTGGCCCATGACATGGCCAGAATTACACATTGACTACCCTACATGTGTCGGTTACCTTTATGGTTGTGTGGACTACTCTGCCATGTTTGCTTTCCACATGCTATGCCTCACGCACATAGGTATACGCCCTAACTTCACTTTCATTACTTGGTTGGTGTATCCAGGTACTACCCGTTCGACTGTGTCACATACACGTTCGGATTAAACAGCTGCCTTCCGGATTTTGCCAGCCTGTTCTACTCATTAGTAGGATGGTACCTTTTCCTATGTCCAAGCTATTCCTTACACATGTCTGACTGTTGTGGACAATGCCACCCCACAGTCGACGGTTGTGTTTCCACCTTTTCAATTGGCCACAGTGTGACATAGGGTTACCACCTGTCCCACTTTCTGAGGGACAGTCCCTCTTTGGGCAGTTGTGTCCTGACATGTAATTGTAAACATGGCAAATGTCCTGAGATTTTAGGACAAACTTATTTCTTATATTTTATGTGATAGTTGCATTAAACAGTTAATTCTGTATCTGAAATACCTGACTGTTATGAGAAACAGAATAAGCGACTAAAATGCTACAAGGATACGCTTTTCTGTAGGCAAAACAGTTATGTTCTGTTCTTTGTACTGGCCGTGGGTATGTGTTGGCCTGTACAATCTGATGTCTGCACCAAACATGCCCCACTTTGGCCATTTGTAAAGGTGGCAACCCTACTGTGACAGTTGCGGTGAACACAGCATATTTTGCAGGCCGACACATACTAACGGTCAGTTCCGCAGATAGAACTTACAATTCTTGCCTATATCTAAGCTTATTCTTGTAGTATTTCGGTATCTTATTCTGTTTGTTATGACATTTATGTAATATACGTCCAGTGAAATATGTTTAATGCAACTATTGCATGATGTCTATGGAAGAATTATGTCCTATATTCTCTGGACATTTGCCAGTTTTACATGTTTGTGTCAGGATACATCTGCCCACAGAGGGACTGTCACTCGCAAAGTGGGACAGGTGGTAATCTTGGTCGATGGTATGGATCATACTGTTCCTTTCAGCCTACATGTGTCCGTATTGTTATGGCTGTTTATATGCTCCTTCTGTTCCGTTTACATGCGTATGCTATTTCCTGTCACATTTGCTATGTGAAATACGGACATACCTTTTGTATGTGACTATTACATGGCTTGTGGGATATGATTCAGACATACGGTCACTACATATATCTACATTTCTCCTTGTGTATTTTGTTATGGACACATCTGCACAGCTATGTTCCCTCCCTCACATTGTAGGTCGGCTGGTGACCCTCTCCGTTGGACTGGACGTACCTACTAGCGACGCGCTAACATATGATATGTTTCACTTCCACATGGTATAGCTATCAACACTACGTTGGACTACAGGCACACGGTTTTCATGTCATTTGTTCATGGGTAGGGACCTGTTATTCCCTACCGTGCATTTGTGTTTGATTCTTCATTTTCTGTTCACAGGGACTCTGCTTTGCATACGTTTTAGTCTCCACGGACACTGATAGGTACGATTACTATTGCTGGTGGAATATAATATTCAGCAGTTTAGGTTGCTCCTTGACAGCCGACATTGACATGCCTCCCTGCGCAACTTCGATACGCCCCTTGCACTTGCGCACGTTTCCTATGCACGTGGCTGTGGCGGCTGCGTGCCTTCATTAATATGCATATGGAGCGACTACTCCATATCTATTGCACCTAGGTCCACTGCCAAACTCCAAGGTAAATCCAAAAAACAAATAAGCAGAGAACGCCACGTGGAGCCAAAATTCAGTAAAAACTTTTATTGTGTAAAAACAAAGATAAAACCTTCATAAGCGCTTTCAAGCCATCTGCTCTTCTTCAGATAACAATTAAAACTGCACATCACACATTTAAATAATACCTCAACCTATCACATTTCAGTATTTTACCCTCCTTTTCTTCAGGATGGGTTTTAAAGGTACAATGGCATTAATTCCGGGTGGTTTGTCTGCTCCCAATCTCACAATCCATCTGGTTTCAGCACACTCAGTCTCATTAAACAAATTACCCCCCCTGGTGTTGGGAATGATTGTTTGCATCACCATGAAATAAAAAAGAATGAGTCTCATTATTCCTTATATGCATGGCCATTGCATTGTGCTCATTATTCAGTCTAATATCTGATAAATGTTTAAAAATCCTTGTTTTAAACATATTATTCGTTTTACCTACATAATATGTTTCACAATTTTGACAAACAGCTATGTATACCAAGTTACTGGTCTTACAATCAGCATATCCCCTAAACACATATTCTTTATTAGTTCTTGGATGTGTGAAAACCTGAGTTTGTAAAATAAAACGGCATGCCTTACATTGATGACATGGATGCGTGCCTTTCTTATTGGTTTTTATATTTATATTGTTACTTGGTTCTTTACATAACATATCCTTCAGATTTTTATTCCTCCTAAATATAAATTTTGGTGTATTGCCTATTTGTTCTCTAAGTTGAGGGTCAGTATATAGCACCTGCTAGTGACGTTTTATAATGTCACATATATTACCTATATCGCTGCTGTAGGTTAGCACCATCTTGGTATGCTCCCTGGTCTTCTCCTTTTTATCAACCATTGTTGCAGCACCATTTTCTATATCATATGTCCTTCTACATATCCAAGGTTTGGCTGTGTCATTTCTTCTAGTCTTACTATAGTTTATTAGAGGGGTTAACTTGTGATGTTTATATCCCCTCCTTATTAAATTTTCCCGAAAACAGTCCACTTCCTCATGGAACCTATTATCATCACTACATAATCTAGAAATCCTGCATACCTGTCCTTTTACAATGTTATCAAATGTATGCCGTGGATGCATACTGTCATAATTAAGTAGACTATTCCGCCAACAGTCTTTTCTATACAATGAGGTGGTTATCATCCCCATTCTATCTCTGTCCAATCTCACATCCAAAAAGTCTATCAATATTTTTGAATGGTTCATGGAAAATTTGAAAAACGCGGAACTATCTTCTAAATACAATATAAATGCTTCCAACTCCTGTATGCTGGCATCCCACAAGAAAAAAATATCGTCGACAAAACGTGCATAGAAGCTGAGTTTATCAGTCCATGCATGTGTCGATTCAAATATTGTACAGTCTTCCCAATATGCCAAAACAAGGTTGGCATAGGAGTTGGCACAGGGTGTGCCCATAGCAACTCCCTGTTGTTGTCTATAAT
Organism: Protopterus annectens; assembly: GCF_019279795.1. Lineage (NCBI taxonomy): Eukaryota > Metazoa > Chordata > Ceratodontiformes > Protopteridae > Protopterus > Protopterus annectens. Next base: position 1,252,709,153 of record NC_056729.1, read on the forward strand.
GCTTTCCTTGACAAATGAATATATTGTTCTCTAATACAGCATTTAGCAATTTGCATATCTTCTGTATATCATCATTATTATATTTGGTCTTGTTGGATAATAGTTGCTCTATAGCCCCTATACCATAAGTATTGTCTATGACAGTGAATAGGTTGTTAACATCCAATGTTACAAATATTTGTGCTGTCTCACCACTCATTATTAAATATTGTGAGAGAGATTCTATAAAATGTGCTGTATCTCTCAGAATTCTTGGAAAAAATTCCAATATGGGTCTAAGTGCACATTCCACCCAGATGGATATATGTTCTGTGCCCAACCCCTGCCTGATACAATAGGCCTCAGGGGTGGGTCCTTAGCATCTTTGTGAATCTTCGGAAGAGCTTTAAATACGGGTGTCACCGGATGTTGAATATATAAAACTTCCCTGAGTTCTTGATCTATCAAACCTGTAAAATGCATACCTCTAATTAGATTGTGTACTTTCTCTATATAATTATTAATCATGATGGGAGATATTCTATTAAATGTGTGTGCATCCTGAAGTAACATATCTAGTTTAGAGCAATACATCTGTTTGTTCATAATAACAACTGCTCCCCCCTTGTCTGCTGGTTTCACAACAATATTATCATCATTCATGATTTCATGTAATGCTGTCTTCTGTATTGCAGTTAAATTATGGAATTTTTTCTTTCTTACTTCATTAAAGTATTGCTCAAATTCATGTTCACACATCCTTATAAATGCAGTTAATGCTGGACAAAAAATAGGCATAAAGACACTCGGATGCTTTAACCTCACATCACTATTAAATGCATTACTATTCCCTTGATACATTTGATTAAGCATCACGTTTCTAGCAAAATTCAAAACATCCAAAACGACCTGACTGTGCTCAGAAAGAGCATCTGATACAAATGTGAGTCCCTTGTTAAGTACTTGTATTTTCACTTCATCAAGATTATAATCAGAAATATTATAAACAATGTTACCATTTCCCATAGTCATTCTGAGACCTTCCATCTCTTGTGTCCGTTGTTCTGAGACGTGCTCCATTTGCGCACATTCTTCTTCTGTACGGGTGCTGGTAACATCGGAAAAGTTCTACTTTGAAAGGTGGAGCCATTCCTGGGTTTTGCTCCCTGCATAACATATTCATTTTCTCCATGGTTCGTTTCGCGTGTCTGTTCCTGTTGTCTATCCTCCATACTGGAGCATGCAAGCGTCACCCTCGTATCATGTGTAGAGGCAGCTGTAGATTCAGGAAGTGGAACAGTAGCACACTCATCTCTTACACGTACGTCATCTTTACGGGCCACCTCTCTTTCCATTTGCTGATTCGGTGCCGATTCTCTGTTGGAGTTATCCCCCTTAACGCCAGTTATATCATTTCTAATTCTTGGCCAACTAAAAATATTATTGAGCGCAAAATCCCTAAGATCTCGCTCTAATTTCTTAATTTTAGTCTGTTGTAACTTATTGTCATATACTGATGCTGAAAAAAACACATTGTTAAGCCTCTCAATCTGGTACTCTTCGGTAAAACGTTGTTCAATGTCACTTTGTAGTTCTCTAACTTCTGTGACCAATTGTTGTTCTATGGGACCAAAATGTTCCAATAACAACCGAATGTACGAAAGACTAGTTTGTAGATTAATTTCTTGCCACCTCGCCAAAAGATCTGGATACAGTTCTCCCTGCGTGGGCATGCATAAAACTCGCATGCCTCTGGGAACCACATTATATTTCAAGCAAGCTTCTAAATGAAATCTCTGCCACTGAAGGCGTTTCAGTCTCATGATGTCTTTATACAATTTTAATGCCATTTCTTGAAATTCAGGCTCATCTCTGTTTGTAACCACCTGTTCAAACTCCATACTGGCCATCCGCCATCCAAATCTGAAGGATATGTTATGTAAAGAACCAAGTAACAATATAAATATAAAAACCAATAAGAAAGGCACGCATCCATGTCATCAATGCAAGGCATGCCGTTTTATTTTACAAACTCAGGTTTTCACACATCCAAGAACTAATAAAGAATACGTGTTTAGGGGATATGCTGATTGTAAGACCAGCAACTTGGTATACATAGCTTTTTGTCAAAATTGTGAAACATATTATGTAGGTAAAACGAATAATATGTTTAAAACAAGGATTTTTAAACATTTATCAGATATTAGACTGAATAATGAGCACAATGCACTGGCTATGCATATAAGGAATAATGAGACTCATTCTTTTTATTTCATGGTGATGCAAACAATCATTCCCAACACCAGGGGGGGTAATTTGTTTAATGAGACTGAGTGTGCTGAAACCAGATGGATTGTGAGATTGTGAGCAGACAAACCACCCAGAATTAATGCCATTGTACCTTTAAAACCCATCCTGAAGAAAAGGAGGGTAAAATACTGAAATGTGATAGGTTGATGTATTATTTAAATGTGTGATGTGCAGTTTTAATTGTTATCTGAAGAAGAGCAGATGGCTTGAAAGCGCTTATGAAGGTTTTATCTTTGTTTTTACAAAATAAAAGTTTTTACTGAATTTTGGCTCCACGTGGCGTTCTCTGCTTATTTGTTTTTTGGATTTACCTTGGAGTTTGGCAGTGGACCTAGGTGCAAGAGAGTATTTTTGTTCATATCAGTTTGGTTTGTTATTCTCCTTGCACACATGTCGGAGCAGAATGGTGGTAATTTGGAGCTGGCCTACAACCCTAGAGGCAACTTGGATAAGCTATCCAATGAAGCAATTGACAGGAACCTGCTTCATAAAATCAACCCCCTTTTACATTTGGATATACAGCGGATGGCCAGTATGGAGTTTGAACAGGTGGTTACAAACAGAGGTGAGCCTGAATTTCAAGAATTGGCATTAAAATTGTATAAAGACATCATGAGACTGAAACGCCTTCAGTGGCAGAGATTTCATTTAAAGCTTGCTTGAAATATAATGTGGTTCCCAGAGGCATGCGAGTTTTATGCATGCCCACGCAGGGAGAACTGTATCCAGATCTTTTGGCGAGGTGGCAAGAAATTAATCTACAAACTAGTCTCTCGTACATTCGGTTGTTATTGGAACATTAGGTCCCATAGAACAACAATTGGTCACAGAAGTTAGAGAACTACAAAGTGACATTGAACAACGTTTTACCGAAGAGTACCAGATTGAGAGACTTAACAATGTGTTTTTTTCAGCATCAGTATATGACAATAAGTTACAACAGACTAAAATTAAGAAATTAGAGCGAGATCTTAGGGATTTCGCGCTCAATAATATTTTTAGTTGGCCAAGAATTAGAAATGATATAACTGGCGTTAAGGGGGATAACTCCAACAGAGAACCGGCACCGAATCAGCAAATGGAAAGAGAGATGGCCCGTAAAGATGACATACGTGTAAGAGATGAGTGTGCTACTGTTCCACTTCCTGAATCTACAGCTGCCTCTACACATGATACGAGGGTGACGCTTGCGTGCTCCAGTATGGAGGATAGACAACAGGAACAGACACGCAAAACGAACCATGGAGAAAATGAATATGTTATGCAGGGAGCAAAACCCAGGAATGGCTCCACCTTTCAAAGTAGATCTTTTCCGATGTTACCAGCACCCGTACGGAAGAAGAATGTGCGCAAATGGAGCACGTCTCAGAACAACGGACACAAGAGACGGAAGGTCTCAGAATGACTATGGGAAATGGTAACACTGTTTATAATATTTCTGATTATAATCTTGATGAAGTGAAAATACAAGTACTTAACAAGGGACTCACATTTGTACCAGATGCTCTTTCTGAGCACAGTCAGGTTATTTTGGATGTTTTGAATTTTGCTAGAAACGTGATGCTAAATCAAATGTATCAAGGGAATAGTAATGCATTTAATAGTGATGTGAGGTTAAAGCATCCGAGTGTCTTTATGCCTATTTTTTGTCCAGCATTAACTGTATTTATAAGGATGTGTGAACATGAATTTGAGCAATACTTTAATGAAGTAAGAAAGAAAAATTCCATAATTTAACTGCAATACAGAAGACAGCATTACATGAAATCATGAATGATGATAATATTGTTGTGAAACCAGCAGACAAGGGGGGAGCAGTTGTTATTATGAACAAACAGATGTATTGCTCTAAACTAGATATGTTACTTCAGGATGCAGACACATTTAATAGAATATCTCCCATCATGATTAGTAATTATATAGAGAAAGTACACAATCTAATTAGAGGTATGCATTTTACAGGTTTGATAGATCAAGAACTCAGGGAAGTTTTATATATTCAACATCCGGTGACACCCGTATTTAAAGCTCTTCCGAAGATTCACAAAGATGCTAAGGACCCACCCCTGAGGCCTATTGTATCAGGCAGGGGTTGGGTCACAGAACATATATCCATCTGGGTGGAATGTGCACTTAGACCCATATTGGAATTTTTTCTAAGAATTCTGAGAGATACAGCACATTTTATAGAATCTCTCTCACAATATTTAATAATGAGTGGTGAGACAGCACAAATATTTGTAACATTGGATGTTAACAACCTATTCACTGTCATAGACAATACTTATGGTATAGGGGCTATAGAGCAACTATTATCCAACAAGACCAAATATAATAATGATGATATACAGAAGATATGCAAATTGCTAAATGCTATATTAGAGAACAATATATTCATTTGTCAAGGAAAGCATTATAGACAACAACAGGGAGTTGCTATGGGCACACACTGTGCCAACTCCTATGCCAACCTTGTTTTGGCATATTGGGAAGACTGTACAATATTTGAATCGACACATGCATGGACTGATAAACTCAGCTTCTATGCACGTTTTGTCGACGATATTTTTTTCTTGTGGGATGGCAGCATACAGGAGTTGGAAGCATTTATATTGTATTTAGAAGATAGTTCTGCATTTTTCAAATTTTCCATGAACCATTCAAAAATATTGATAGACTTTTTGGATGTGAGATTGGACAGAGATAGAATGGGGATGATAACCACCTCATTGTATAGAAAAGACTGTTGGCGGAATAGTCTACTTAATTATGACAGTATGCATCCACGGCATACATTTGATAACATTGTAAAAGGACAGGTATGCAGGATTTCTAGATTATGTAGTGATGATAATAGGTTCCATGAGGAAGTGGACTGTTTTTGGGAAAATTTAATAAGGAGGGGATATAAACATCACAAGTTAACCCCTCTAATAAACTATAGTAAGACTAGAAGAAATGACACAGCCAAACCTTGGATATGTAGAAGGACATATGATATAGAAAATGGTGCTGCAACAATGGTTGATAAAAAGGAGAAGACCAGGGAGCATACCAAGATGGTGCTAACCTACAGCAGCGATATAGGTAATATATGTGACATTATAAAACGTCACTGGCAGGTGCTATATACTGACCCTCAACTTAGAGAACAAATAGGGAATACACCAAAATTTATATTTAGGAGGAATAAAAATCTGAAGGATATGTTATGTAAAGAACCAAGTAACAATATAAATATAAAAACCAATAAGAAAGGCATGCATCCATGTCATCAATGTAAGGCATGCCGTTTTATTTTACAAACTCAGGTTTTCACACATCCAAGAACTAATAAAGAATACGTGTTTAGGGGATATGCTGATTGTAAGACCAGCAACTTGGTATACATAGCTGTTTGTCAAAATTGTGAAACATATTATGTAGGTAAAACGAATAATATGTTTAAAACAAGGATTTTTAAACATTTATCAGATATTAGACTGAATAATGAGCACAATGCACTGGCTGTGCATATAAGGAATAATGAGACTCATTCTTTTTATTTCATGGTGATGCAAACAATCATTCCCAACACCAGGGGGGGTAATTTGTTTAATGAGACTGAGTGTGCTGAAACCAGATGGATTGTGAGATTGGGAGCAGGCAAACCACCCGGAATTAATGCCATTGTACCTTTAAAACACATCCTGAAGAAAAGGAGGGTAAAATACTGAAATGTGATAGGTTGATGTATTATTTAAATGTGTGATGTGCAGTTTTAATTGTTATCTGAAGAAGAGCAGATGGCTTGAAAGCGCTTATGAAGGTTTTATCTTTGTTTTTACACAGTAAAAGTTTTTACTGAATTTTGGCTCCATGTGGCGTTCTCTGCTTATTTGTTTTTTGGATACTCCATATCTATGCCGCACGGTCGGTGCAAGCCTTACGCCAGACTTGATCCGAGCTTCATGAATCCCAGGGTATGTTTCTCCTGATTTCAATGAGGACAAAGAAGGAGAACTTGAATATAAAGGACACAAATGGCAGAGTCTGCTTAATGCTTATAACAAACCTGGTCTCAATAGTGAGGTGAATTATAAAGTTGTTTTACCTAGAAAAGCAAAATACAATAAATGCAAGTAGAATTGCAGTTTTTATAAGTGTCTTATAGTAATGTTTTTAGTTTGCTATTTATGTTATTTGTATAAAATATATTAATTAGTTAATTGAATAGTAATTTTTTGTCACTGAAGGGTATTTAATTTTTGCCATTGGGATTATGGGTGTTTCTGATGAAGGCCATTTTCATGGCCGAAAGCGCTTAAGCCTGTATTTGTGTCAGTAAAAGGAAGTTTTCTTTGGAATTCTCCACTTGGCAGCTTTTGGAA